>NC_021167.2:23264805-23274860 GCF_000331145.2 Cicer arietinum
CTGCTGGGAGAGGTGTCCGCATTTAGTGTCCGGCACACCTGAAATGAGATTTCTTCTGGGGGAGGGAATCTATAGGAAACAAAAAAAGTAATAGTAGTAGTAGGAATAATACTATTAATAATGCCATGATTTATAAATTAAGTCGTCGGATCCATTGTGAGTTAGTAGCTAGGAGCAAATCATTTTTCTAATAGTTAGAAATATGGAAATAGAGGGATCGGTCAGCGGCTCGATGCTGGGATCCATTATGTGTTTTGTGCTTTTCTGTGTGGTTTGACAGTATAGACTCATACTGCTGATGTGATTTTTGTTTGTTGTCATGGAGTAGTGCTTTAAAACATACATTGCAGGGATTATATGTCTTTAGAAGCTGGGGGTAGGGTAGGGGATTTGTATTCACCACCCTACTACATTTTTCTATTTTTGGCTTTGCAATGCTTGCAATTTTTATAACCATGATCACATAGGCTTTTCTGGGCTAAAACAATGGCTTGGTCTTAAAGCACCCTTATTCACCGACCTAATATGATTGTGTGGATTGCCTCATCTTTGCTGTGAAATGTATTCAATTCTATTCTATTAATCTTGTCACACTAAATGTTTTAATAGAACAAATAATCCGGAATTAAATATTTGCCTATAACCTAATACATTTGTTGATGGCACCATTTAAGTTCAGTTGCATCCTTTGAGTTAAAATATGGCGTAAAGAAAATATCGGAAGTGCGGTTGGCTTAAAAGAGCAACAGAGATAACGGTGCACTGCTATGGACCCATCTATAGTGAAGCTTCTTGAAGATGATGAGGTTCTGTTCTCCTACTGTATAAACTCTAGATAACATCTGCTGTTTTTTAATTGGGGCTTAACTTGTACCATCAATGTGTTTTGATGTCACAGGATGAAACTATGCATTCAGGGGCAGACGTGGAAGCCTTCCAAGCGGCATTGAATAGAGACATAGGAGGAGATGCGTCTAATTCTCAGCTTTCTGATTCGGATGCAGGTGTCCATCAACTTACATTATATATCTGAGCTTCTTGCCTTTAACGATCTATCTCCTGCTTCCCTTCGCTTTTGTTGTTGTTATTACATTTGCGGTTATCATGTGCACATTGGTCAATGCATTCCTAGGAATTAGTTAACTTCACTCCTTTTGCCCTTTTGCATTAAAATTGATAGAACTATGCACGGGTGTTGAATTGAGGATATCAAACCAAAAACAAAACGATAACTCAGAGGCTATACAAAAGCCTTACAAATAAAATACTTGGCATGCTATAACAACCCGTCTCTTAGTTCTAACTGCAAGATTACTTTCTATGCCCTTTATTGAAAGATCCATTACATCTTACTAAAAGTGATAGCATAAATTAAAATGTCAGAAGAGGATTGTTTTGTCAATTTTTATACTAGATAATTAAAAAACCTATAGCTTTGCTACAAGGAAAAGTGCAGATTATTGTTCAATGCATTCAGCCGAGGTTATTGATTTGAGATTCAAATTGTGAATCAAAATTGTATTATCCGAATTGGGAATCAAATCTTAAGATACACAGTCAATAAAAATATGACGCTTTTAAGGAAAAACAAATGAATAAGCAAACAAAACGTAAATCAATGTATCATTATGAACTTCAAAATAATCCATGATTCAAATTGCAAACAACAGGGGATGGGAAAAACCAAAGGTGCCCAAAGGAGGACCAAAAAACAGATAACAGGGGAGGAAAAGGGAGGGCAGGGAGAATAAAATAGCACACCCTAGTTTTAAGAGGGTGCGGGGACCAAAAATGCTGTGTGCTAGGGTTGTTTCTTTGTTATTTTGACTTGGGTTATTTGTAAGGTTGATTTTGGCTGATAATGTCTCATCTAAAGAAAAAATTGCAAAAAAAAAAAACCTGCCCTAGAGATCTTTTTGAAATTGGGTTGCATTACTCGACCCATTTTTTAGTTGCACACACAGTTGAATTTGTGTTGTGGGATTTATGGGAAATAAATAAATAGAGCGAAATTAAGGAGTGATAAGGTGGTTTGTACGGAGGGACATAAGGGTTTGAGAGATAAGGTATTGTGGGTTCAACTCCCACTAATATTTCTAACTACTAATTACTAAAATTTACCATGGAAAGAATGAGCAAATTGATATTCATGGCGTGATTCAAGTCAAAAAGAGATTCACAGTTTGATCTGTATCGATGATGTTTGAATCCGTTTCAATCAAGATAATTGCATGAATTGTAAGATATTTACAACTATGCATTCAACAACTAAGTGCACAGATACTGCAGAAATGGGTTTAATTTTACATATCTGTCACCAGCTTAAAATACTTTGTAAGAGGCCGTCGGGACCAAAAATGCCGTGTGCTAGGGTTGTTTCTTTGTTATTTTGACTTGGGTTATTTGTAACTTCGATTTTGGCTGATAATGTCTCATCTAAAGAAAAAAATGCAAAAAAAAACCTTCCCCAGAGATCTTTTTGAAATTGAGTTGCATTACTTGACCTATTTTTGAGTTGCACACACAGTGGAATTTGTGTTGTGGGATTATTTGGAAACTGGGATTTATGGGAAATAAATAGAGCGAAATTAAGGAGTGATAAGGTGGTTAGTGGGGAGGAACATAAGGGTTTGAAAGATAAGGTGTTGTGGGTTCAACTCCCACTAATATTTCTAACAACTAGTTACTAAAATTTACCATTGAAAGAATGAGCGAATTGATATTCATGGCGCAATTCAAGTCTAAAAGAAATTCACAGTTTGATCTCTATCAATTATGTTTGAATCCGTTTCAATCAAGATAATTGCATGAATTGTAAGATATTTACAACACTGCATTCAACAACCAAGTGCACAGATACTGCAGAAATGGGTTTCACATATCTGTCCCCAGCTTATAATACTTAATGAATTCCCATATCAATATCAATTTATCAATCACAGCAGTTGCTTCTTTCTGGAAAACAATATTTGCATGGTTGATTTCTTGTCCTTTTGCTGACTGGTAACTCTCTTGTTAAGATTCCAGCCTTATTATCCTCTAAAATATCTTACTAATGTTTGCTAATTGAAGCAGACTGTGGTTTGATTTGTCATCATTTGTTGTTAAGTTAGTTTTCTTTTTGACATTCTCCTTAAGTCTCAGCGCTATTATTTGTCACATTTTTCGTTTCATTCTCATTTACTGTTTTAAAAAACGAATTTGTACTTTAATATTTGATTAATCATTATTTAAGAGCCCAGTATAAATATATAATTGGAATATCCAGAGTATAGGTAAGTTATATTCACTGTTGAGTCATGTTATTTTTCTGTTTGCTTGATAAATTCTTAATCAGACATAGTGCTAACAATGGTTGCCTCATTTTTTTTCTTCTGAAGGAAGCAATAATTCATTCAGTCAATCATTACCAACATGGCCAACTTCTGGCCATGACAACCAGACCGACTGTCAAAATCAGGAGCCTAAAATTGCACAACAGCAAGAGCAACCTTCATCTGAGATGGAGCTGAAGCAACAAGGACCTGTCGTGGAACAGATACAGAATGTTGCATCACAGGAGGCAAGTAATCTTCCTTTATCACATAAACAATCTCAAGATGAATGTCTCCAAGGTCAAACTGTGCTAGTTTCCCACCAAAATTCTCAAACAAATGTGGTCCCGAAATCTGAAAAAGAACCTGTCTTTAACCATGAAGCAATCAAAATAAATAATCCTAACTGTGAATCTCAGTATGCAAAGCTGCAGCAGATGAGTAATCAACAAGCCACAGTCAACGAACAACCTAGTAGCCAAATCAATCGTAGTAAACAGGTGCCATTTGGTCTGTTGCTCCCTATCTTGATTCCCCAACTGGCCAAAGATAGAGCCATGCAACTTCAAACTTTATTTAACAAATTGAAGGTGGGTTTCTTAAACCAATTTCTCTATCATGTCCCTTTTCCCTCTCTTTTGTGCTAAACTATTGTAGTTTGTGGCGCAAGGCTTTGCCATATTACTAAGTTTTTTGTTTTGACAATCTTGTTGTCATTTGTTCTAGAAAGATGAAATACCCAAAGATCATTTTGTACGGCTTATGAAAGGTATTGTGGGGGATCAGATGCTTAGAATAGCATTAACGAAGGTGCAACAACAGGTAGGTGGAGTAGATGGTTTATGCAGTTTTAAAGATGATTTTTCTTAAGCTTGTTATTGATTTCAAGGTTATGCTAAGAACCATCCGTTTCCTTGTAGACAAGAAGCAACCCAGTTTCTTCTGGACAGCAGAACCCTGTAAGGATGCCAACTGTTCCTTCCAGTGCAGCAAAATTTAATGATCCCCATGCATTAGCACAGCTGCATCAGAGAAGTATGAATGCTGCTGCAGACCATTCTCATAATACCTCTTCAGCTATACAAGTGAAGAGTGAGCCGATCTATTCAACTATGGACATTAGTGCTAAAAAATCCCAGGAACAGGATGTTCGAGTAGTGCAACCAAATCAATTACCATCGTCCAGTTCTAATGCCGTTAGTCAAGAAACTGATAGATCCTCAGTTCACATACAAGGACTTAATAAGCAGCAACAACAACATATTCATTTCCCAGGGACATATGGAAGCAGTGGAGGTAATTATGCCCCCTTTTCTGGGTCAACCACTGGTTCATCATCATCTCTCAGATCACAACCTCATCCTCATGATTCACACATAAGGCAAATTCCACATCAGAGCACTGGTCTAAATCACTTAGGTGTAGAACGGCATAGTTCTTTCAATGATCCCAAGCGAATGCCAGGTGGATCTGTGTCGACTGGGGCAAACAATACAACTTCACAACAAACTTCAAATTCTTGGCAACCATCAGCAGAACAAAATTCGGGCTTGTTTTCATCTGTTTCATATGTAAAAAAGGAACCTAATGACCTTTCTATTGAGCAGCAACACAGGCATCATTTATCTAAATTGCATGGGTTGCCTTCTGTTAATTCTGCACAAACTGAACATGGTAGTGGTGTCAATCAAAGCACTATAAAGGATGAGTTTTCAAGAGGTTCTTTAGCATCCAATAGCATGCCCCATACAACAGCTGGTAGCTTGCTAGCACCAAACTCTGCTCCCCCTTCTGCTTCTCAACTAGATCCAACTGTCACTGTAAGTTAGAAACTAGTGTGCATGTCTTTGTCTAAGATGCAATACCTAAAGTTTTGGTGATCAAATAGCATCCGATTGTTCTTTTTTGTTTTCATGGTCAGTGGCACGATGCACCCTATGTTGGCGTTATAATATATGAATCTTAAGTATAAATTATCAAAACACTAGGTCTGTCGAAATATTTGAAGATACAGCAGTACTCCGGTTTCGATATAAGCAACCAAAATATATGCCAATTAAGAATAGTGGTTAATCTCAATTATTTTCTTCAGAATGCACTTCGTTGCAACTTGTTTCATAATGCCATCATTAATTGAAGAGTATTTTAGGAATGATATCATTAAATAAGTTTAATTAGTTGCTATTTGCCTATATTTTTTTTATTTAGACCACAAAAACATGGTATTTTTATGCTTATATTCAATACTAGTCTATTTTGTACAGCAAGTCTCCGTACTATGGTGCACCATCTTAAGCTTTCACATCTGGGTTAGTTACTGTTTCAGACTCTGTTAGATAGTTGTAACAGAATGTAACCACTTTGTGTCAGCTTGAATACTATAAGCACTAATCAGAATATCACTTTCTTAGAAGGGTTTCTCGCATTTCTCTCTGAATATTTTCTTTGAATTTCTTGTACTTCATATAACCCTCCAACAATACTTGGTGATTTTTATTCAGGAAATGGTATTAATCTTCTTGAATTGTTTACAAAATATTTTCCCCCTTATTGTTATAATTCTGTGAAACATTATGACTTCTTTTTGATGGATCGGGAAGCTTTGCCTGTTAGGATTTGTATCTTCTAATGTCATTCGCTCCCTTCATGTGGCATTACAATAATAGGTCATGGTTTGTGTTGTGGTTTGTGTTTACATTGTTTAGGTGTTATCGTCTCTGATTTTAATATCCAAAATCTCCCTTATTTAATGAGTGCATTAAAAAAATCACATTTTTGTATACTCACCGTTCGTTGCTGGAATTCTCTCTAGAACTCATCAATGCTGAATTTCCCAATTAGCTAGCACTGGGATTTGATTTTGAACAAGCATTCTTTTGCTTGCAAATATCTTCTTGCCTTGAGCTGCATACTATAAGTCTTCAATACACCCTTTTTCTCCTGCCAATTAATGTGGTACTTTGACATCAAAGATATTGCTAGTTGCAATGAAAAGTAACAAGCCTACAATTTTGTGTTTAGGCTTCATATCATCATATCCCCCAGGCTTTCACTTTTTAAAGCATTTTGCTATTACCAAATATGAATTCTTTTTTTTTTGGTAATGTTTTTCTTGAATACCAAGCCATCATTCATTATTTTAGGGCATGTTTTGTCCGCGTTTCTAATGATATCTTCATACTTGCCGATACCTGATTTCGTCACATCCTTTTCTTATTTTTATTAGTTAAGCTCTCAGATCCCATCTAGCACTTCGGGTCTTATGACAAAGACACCTCCTCTAAAGAAACCTCCTCTTGGCCAGAAGAAGCCACTCGAAGCACTTGGTTCTTCACCCCCTCCTCCGAGGTGAGTTGTTGTACTCTACTGGTTCATGATTTGCTTTTTCCCCCCTTCTTTTCTAGGTTAGTTATTGCAATCTTTCACTGATTTTTATATATGCATATCTGCTTACTATTCTACAGTAAGAAACAAAAGGTGTATGGGACATCAATGGAACAAAGCATTGATCAGCTTAATGATGTTACGGCTGTTAGTGGTGTTGATCTTAGGGTATGATACTTTGTCATATTGAAAAAAAACAAAACAACATAGTCTGGAATGTAACTTTTCTGTTTTAAAATCTCAGGCTATTTTTGTGTTTCACATTTTATAGGAGGAGGAAGAACAATTATTTTCTGGGCCCAAGGAGGACAGTCGAGTTTCAGAAGCATCTCGAAGAGTTGTGCAGGAGGAGGAGGAAAGTCTGATTTTGCAGAAAGCTCCATTGCAGAGAAAATTGATTGAGATTAGTTAGTCCTATTTATGCCATTAGTCTGTCCATCTGATTTTATTCTTTCCATTCTGCAAACTTATTTGGATGTGTACTTTGTCCTATATAAGCCTTATAGCTGCTCTATGTTGTCACCATGGCAGTGACCGAGTGTGGCTTGAAGGGCATGAGTAATGATGTGGAAAGATGCTTGTCACTGGTGAGATTAAACCTATTTTTCAATATTTATTGCAAGTAGGATTGCTTATTATCTTACGGTTGAAATGAATATTCAGTGTGTGGAGGAGAGAATGCGTGGAGTAATAAGTAACATAATTAGAATGTCGAAGCAGGTCAGTTATTTTCTCAAACTGTGCATTAATAGTCTTTTTTGTCAATATGCATTTTTTCTTACTTCTGATAATTTTCCTACCAGCGGGTTGATATT
This sequence comes from Cicer arietinum, assembly GCF_000331145.2. Classification (NCBI taxonomy): domain Eukaryota; kingdom Viridiplantae; phylum Streptophyta; class Magnoliopsida; order Fabales; family Fabaceae; genus Cicer; species Cicer arietinum. The sequence goes on from NC_021167.2 coordinate 23,272,319, forward strand.
GAGAAAACAAGACATCGGACTGCTGTCACTTCAGATGTTCGACATCAAATCATGGAAATGAATAGGAAAGCAAGGGAAGAGTGGGAGAAAAAACAGGCTGAAGCAGAGAAGCTCCGGAAACTGAATGATGTGGGTCCCACTTCGTACTATGTGGAATTTTTGTTTAGTTGATGATACAATACCCACTCTTGTCCTCAAACATTTCCTGTGCATGTTTATATTTTATATTTTTGCATCCCAGACTTAAACCTATGTGCTTAACATTGTAATGCTATTTTGTAAGTATAGGTAGATGGTAGTTCTGGAGTTGATGGTGACAAAGAGAAGGATGAAGGTCGCAATAAAGCAACAAAGGTATTTCTATCTCATTTTAGGCAATGCAGTTCACCTTTATCGATGTGCGAAGTCTTGTTTTTTATTCATATGTTGTAGGTGAACAAGGAAGTAGATGACAAGATGAGGACAAATGCTGCAAACGTTGCGGCCAGAGCTGCTGTTGGGGGACCTGACATGCTGTCTAAGTGGCAACTTATGGCCGAGCAAGCCAGGCAGAAACGTGAAGGGGGGATGGACGCTGCATCTGATTCTCAGCCAACTAAAGATGTGAGTCCCAAATCTCCATCGCCAGGAAGGAGCACAAAAGATAATCAAGAAAGGGAGAGAAAAGGTCCAACTTCTCTTGGGAATTCGGGTGTGTTTCTTCTTGGTTGTTTCATATCATTTCAGGTGTCCACACATTGAGTTTTTATCATTTTCCTTGTATACAAACTAGTTAGTTATGCTGTGCGTGCACAAGTCACATTGATGTTGATGCATATATTAAAACAACTTATATATAAATATTTACTTACAAATAAACATCAATTATATGTCTATTGCCTAATATTCATATTTAATAAGCGGAATAAAATCTCTGCAAAATGCACACTTTCCTAGCAGAAAAGCAGTAGAACAAAACATAAAGACCGAATGAGAATAAGAGAGGAAGAATGTACTGCCATCAAGCCATCAACCAATATCAAACTAACTTATAAGTTATTGTCAATGTAAGGAAATAAACTAAGATTCTCAAACAAATGAAAAAAATTTTTGATGTTTAACAGTATTTGTAGCACAGTACTGAAAAGATTGGACAAATTGCAGAAGCAGAGACCTAGTGAGAATTCACACCAGTTGTATCACTATCAACCAAAAAGCAGCATTGTAACCAATTAGAAAATGAGAGGAAAAATTGTGAGCCATTGATCAAATCATGGATGATTAAGATTAGAACAATAAACCATATGACTTTTTTCAGTGAACATGAGTCACTTAAATAACTTTCAATCATGACAATCCATGTATGGTTGTATGATTAAGATTCAGTTCTCCCACCCTCTCATTAAAACTCCTCCCACTTTCAATCATGACCATCCATATATATATAATTTTCAACTGCAAAATAGATTCTTGACACGAGGCAAAAAATCGTGGAAGAAAATTGGAGGACTTAGTGATGATCACACATAAAAGGAAAGAGCTAAGCTTTTGTTAATATTTGTTGTTTTTAGCTGAAGAGGTAAATATAAATAACTAAATGTGGAATATCTTTCTAGTCCCTCACGCGCCCCCACGCGCCGCCCACTGCCGCTGCGCGTGACGGCGCATCCGGCCGCCGTTCACGGTGCCGCTTCTTCCACCGCACTCGCCTCGGCCCCCTGCTTCCATATCTGCCCTCAGTTTTCAGTTTCGAGTTACGTGTATACGAGTTCCAGTTCAAACAGCCCCTGTTTTCCCGGTTCCGACGCGTTTTCTGACAACCTGTGCTGACCATGGCGTCCCAGTCTGAAACAAAGAGCATCTTCACCAACTACATCACCTCTCCTCTCTCTGTTGAAAAGTTAAATGGATCAAATTATGATAGTTGGGCTGCCGACATCAAACTATGGCTACGTGGTCAAGGTTACGAGGATCATATCACCCAAAACCCTGATAAGGTGAGTGTGGCTGAAACATCTAAATGGAATCAGATTGATGCTCAGTTGTGTAGTGTCATTAAGTCTACACTTCATCCAGATGTTAAACCAATCTTCCGTCCGCATCTCACGTGTGAATCGGTTTGGAGTTAAGCAAAGACACTCTATACTAACGACACACAACGTCTCTATGGAGTGTGTCACCGCTTGTTGAATATCATTACTCCGAAGTCACTCGATGGTTCTATTTCTGCATATCTTGGCATCCATGACTTTAATGAGCTTCTCCCTCCTGCTGCAAGTAATCCAGCTGAACAGAAAAAGGAGTTGGATCAACGCAGCACTTTCTTCATGCTTCTTGCACTCTATGGCCTACCACAGGAGTACTCTGCAACTCGTGATCAAATTTTGGGATCTGTTACTGTTCCGGATATGTCTACTACTTCAGCGATCCTCCTTCGCGTACCAGCAAAACATCCAGTTGAGCAGTCTATTACTCCAGTTCCGGGTGACACTGCTGCTCTTGCATCTCAGAGACATAATCAGCAACGTTCTCGTGGAGGACCATCCAACTCTAAGCCTCGTCC
>NC_021167.2:23274870-23283743 GCF_000331145.2 Cicer arietinum
AAGCCTTCGCCTTCAATAAATGCAACTCAGCTTGATCCTTCTGCCACTATTCAGACTACACCATCTCCACAAGGCTCCCCGGCAAACTATGAAGATTTTCTCCGATGGGTTCAGAGTCATCCAAACTCTAGTTCTCCTACTTCGGTTGCACACACTGGTAACTCATCTGTTTACCTCTCTCATTCATCTTCTCTCGGCCCTTGGGTTCTTGATTCTGGTGCGTCTGATCATGTTACTGGTAATAAAGGTCTCTTTTCATCCCTTTCTACATCTGGTTTTTTACCTACTATAACTTCTGCCAATGGTACTCAAACCCGGTCTCAAGGAGTTGGCACTGTCCACATTCTCCCTTCTATCTCAGTTGCATCTGTTCTCTATGTACCTGGATGCCCCTTTAATTTACTTTCAGTTAGTCGATTGACTCGATCTCATAACTGTATTATTACGTTCACTAATGATAATGTTACCTTGCAGGACCGGAATTCGGGACGGACGATTGGCGTCGGATGTGAGTCACAAGGCCTCTATTACCTTTCTACAACATCCAAGACGTGCTCTGCCACAGAGTCCCCACATACTATCCATGCTCAGCTAGGACACCCAAGTCTTACCAAACTACAAAAACTGGTGCCTAGTTTGTCTAAGTTATCTACTTTACATTGTGAGTCGTGTCAGTTAGGGTATTGTGTCTACTTTAGAGTCTAAGTATTTTGTTACTTTTATTGATGATTATTCTCGTTGTACGTGGTTATTTTAATGAAAAATAGAACTGAATTGTTTTCCATCTTTGAGCAATTTTATAAAGAAATTAAAACCCAATTTGGAGTTTCCATTCGTACCTTAAGAAGTGATAATGCTCGAGAATATTTGTCTCATCAATTTCAAAATTTTATGGCTTCCAACGGTATTTTACACCAAACCTCGTGTCCTCATACACCTCAACAGAACGGGGTAGCCGAACGCAAAAATCGGCATCTCATTGAAACCACACGAACCTTGCTTCTCCATGGCAATGTTCCATTCCGTTTTTGGGGGGATGCAGTCTTAACGGCGTGCTACCTTATTAACCGTATGCCATCTTCTGTCCTTGATGGCAATATCCCCCATTCGGTCCTCTTTCCCCATACACCTCTTCACCCACTACCACCTCGTGTATTTGGGTCCACGTGTTTTGTCCATAATTTATCTCCTGGTTTATACAAGTTGTCAGCTCGGTCACTCAAGTGTGTCTTTCTCGGTTATCATCGGTCCAAAAAGGGCTATCGTTGTTATTCTTCCACACTACACCGCTACGTTACATCAACTGATGTTACCTTTTTCGAGTCTGTACAATATTTTAAACCTACCCATATAACTAATGAGCCCTATCAGGACATTAATCTCGAACCTCCTCAAGTAGTTATCCCTCTCCCACCCCCTCATATTCCTATCGAACCTACCGAGTCTGCTCCCCAACCTCCACGACCACTACAAACATATCAGCGTCGTCGCTTATCCTCTGTTGTGCCTGTTCCTGCTCCTATTACAGACTCTCCTCCGACGCCACATCCGGATCCGGCCCTGCCACCTGAGCCTGACCTTCCTATTGCTCTTCGTAAGGATATTCGCACCACTCGTAATCCATCTCCTCATTATATTGATTTGTGTTATCATCGTCTTTCTCCTTTACATTACACTTGCTTGTCCTCCTTGTCTTCTGTTTCTATTCCTAAAACTACAGGTGAAGCATTATCCCACCCTGAGTGGAGGCAAGCAATGCTTGATGAGATGTGTGCTCTACAAAGCAGTGGTACTTGGGAATTGGTACCTCTACCTCATGGGAAGTCGGTAGTCGGGTGTCGTTGGCTTTATACAATGAAGGTTGGTCCTGATGGTAAGATTGATCGATTTAAGGCTCGTTTGGTAGCCAAGGGATATACTCAGATTTTTGGGTTGGATTATAGTGACACATTCTCACCAGTTGCCAAAATGGCATCTGTCAGACTATTTTTCTCCATTGCAGCGATTAGACATTGGCCCCTCCATCAGCTTGACATTAAAAATGCTTTTTTGCACGGTGATCTTGAAGAGGAAGTGTATATGGAGCAACCACCAGGATTTGTTGCTCAGGGGGAGTCTTCCAACATGGTTTGTCGGCTACACAGGTCCCTTTATGGTCTTAAACAGTCTCCTAGAGCTTGGTTTGGCAGATTCAGCTCGGTAGTACAAGAATTTGGTATGATCCGCAGTGAAGCCGATCACTCTGTATTTTATCATCACTCAGCTCAAGGGTGCATCTATCTTATTGTTTACGTGGATGACATTGTTATAACTGGTAGTGATCAGCAAGGAATACTCCAGTTAAAACAACATCTCTCAAATAAATTTCAGACTAAAGACCTTGGTAAACTCCGTTATTTTCTGGGTATTGAAGTAGCTCAATCCAAGGATGGCCTTGTAATTTCACAAAGAAAATATGCTATGGATATTCTTGAAGAAACTGGCCTACTAAATGCCAAGTCAGTTGATACTCCTATGGATCCAAATGTCAAACTCCTACCCAATCAGGGGGAGCCTCTATCAGATTCAGGAAGATATAGGAGATTGGTTGGAAAATTAAACTATCTCACAGTCACTCGTCCTGACATTTCCTTTGCTGTCAGTGTGGTAAGTCAGTTCTTAAATTCTCCTTGCCAAGAACATATGGATGCTGTAATCCGGATTCTTAAATACATCAAAAGTGCACCTGGAAAAGGTCTCATTTATGAAGACAGAGGACATACTCAAATAATTGGCTACTCAGATGCTGATTGGGCAGGCTCACCCATAGATAGACGATCAACTTCCGGGTATTGTGTACTCATAGGAGGAAATTTAATATCTTGGAAGAGTAAGAAACAAAATGTTGTTGCAAGATCCAGCGCTGAGGCAGAATACAGGGCCATGGCACTAGTAACATGTGAACTCATCTGGCTGAAACAGTTACTGAAAGAACTTCAATTTGAAGAGACCAGCACAATGACATTAATATGTGATAATCAAGCTGCATTGCACATTGCCTCGAATCCGGTTTTTCATGAGAGGACCAAGCATATTGAGATTGACTGCCATTTTGTTAGAGAAAAGATTGAATCAGGTGACATCATCACCAGCTTTGTCAAATCCAATGATCAGTTAGCAGATGTGTTTACAAAGTCATTGCGAGGTCCTAGAATTAGTTATATATGTAACAAGCTAGGTGCATTTGATTTATATGCTCCAGCTTGAGGGGGAGTGTTAAATACTATATTAGAATGTAAATAATATATATGGGCTGTAAGTATGTAAGTATTCTGGCCCGTTAGCATTACTGTAAATTAGGGTTATTCAATACCCTGTGTCTATATAAAGAGATTCCGCTGTGTAGTTGAAACACACGGGTTATTCTATATGTCTCTCAATACTCTTTATATTCAACAATACCAATTCTCAAAGAAATGAGAAAAAAAAATTGATGTTTAACAATATTTGTAGCACAGTACTGAAACAATTGGACAAAATGCAGAAGCAGAGACCCAGTGAGAACTCACACCAGCTGTATCACTATCAACCAAAAAGCAGCATTGTAACCAATTATAGTAGATAGTGAGAAAATGAGAGGAATGATTGGGAGCCATTGATCAAATCATGGATGGCTAAGATTAGAACAATAAATCATGTGACTTTTGTAAGTGAACATGTGTTACTTAAATAATTTTCAATCATGACCATCCATGTATGGTTGTATGATTAAGATTTAGTCATCTCACCCTCTCATTAAAACTCCTCTCACTTTCAATCATGACCATCCATATATATATAATCTTGAACTGCAAAATAGATTGTTGACTTGAGGCAAAATAATTGAGGAAGAAGATTGGAGGACTTAGTGATGATCACACATAAAAGGAAAGAGGCAAAGAGCTAAAGCTTTTGTTAATATTTGTTGTTTTTGGCTGAAGTGGTAAATATAAAAAACTAAATGTGAAATATCTTTCTAGTCTCAACTTTTTTGTTAAATAACAGTGTAGGACAGTATTGCTTGTTTTACCCCATGTTCCCCAAGATCTGATTGTCTGGAGTTTTGAGAAACTGATTCTACACGATCAAAATATGTATAAAAATAAAAAAGTATTGTAAAATTCAAATTTCACGGGTAAAACTTCATACCTCCACCTTTATTTGAGCAAGAAATTGTGGTGGTCTCTAGATAACTCATACTATACAATGTGTTTGTACCTGGTCTAATTATGTTGTGCAACATTTTTGTTGATATTAAGTCCCTGTGATCTTGTTGCGAACAGCCGCTGCTAGGAAATTTGGGAAAAATCATTCCTCTGGATCTCAAACTCGCGTAGCTCGTAGCATCTCTGTGAAGGATGTGATTGCAGTCTTGGAGAGGGAACCTCAGATGGCCAAATCATCACTCTTATATCAATTGTATGAGAGAATTCATGCTGATACTTCAAACGAATAAGGTAAAATGAAATATCTTGGTCACTTTTGCCTTTTTTTATTGCTGAGTCTTATTATGCTTCAAATTGACCAGGCATCAATTTGTAAGTCGGAGATTTGCTAAATTGACTTTATATTTTAACCTGGATTTTCCAATTGGATTTGGTCCCATTTTCAAATCACCCTCAAAGAAACTACCCATTTTTTATGTCCACTCTCTATTCTCTTGTATTCAATTCACTATAGGGTAATTTGGAAACAGTGAAATTAAACTAAAACTCATCACTGGGGAAAGAAAGATGAGGTTTTTAGCTTGGACTGTGCCTCTTGACACTGTTGCATACCTGGCTTCTGCTGACTTTAGCTGTCGATGGTTGATAGAACCCATGAAGAGAAAGACCCAAATTGAGAGGGAAATGCTGAGTTGGCAAGTTAGTTAGAGGGAGGGATATACGCGTAGGAGGGGAATTCTTTTAGGAGAATGTGAATAAATGAGTGGGAACAGGGAGGGTAGTGATACGGGGGATTCATTTACATCAGCTTCTAAACCGATAGTCAGTTGGCAGAGGAAATGTCTTTCTGAAGGAGCGCTTGCTCTGGGATTATAGAGATCACTCTCTGTAATAGTTCTTATTTCAGTCAATAATACGATTTCTTTTTATCTTGAATTCGGTTCCATATAAATGATAGAGTCATGTTTGTTGCTATATCAAATTAAGTAGCATTTACTGTTTCAATCTCCAAATATTCAGTAGCACGGTGCATTGGCTACACCTGCACTTAACTGTTCAGCTCAAATTTCTGTAGATAACAGGATATTGATGTACATCAGTAGGCGTGTAAAAAATATTTGACTCATTCAATAGAAAGATACCTGATTTTTTATTTATTTTTTTATTTTATTTTTTTATGTTTTAGTAACAAACATCAGCATTTCGCCTGCTGGACACAACAGGAAGGAAAATGTGTGTCGTGCTCGTTTTTCACAACAGTCATCCCTCATATCATTTGCTTCGTGGATAGGTGCCAAATTATAACATAGACGTTCAAAAAATCAGTTTTGGCGTACTACTGTAATTGGGTGGTGAAGAGTGTATATTTTTTATATCAACAAGATTGTGTATAAATGTGTGTATCTAGCATTGTTTCTACCAAAAACCAGTGTTTTCATTTTTTTATTATGTATTGAATGAAAGTAACTAGTGATATTTATGATAAAGGTCGAATCGGGGAACGGGCTAAGCTAAAATAAATATTCTTCAATTTTAAATATAAGAGAAAATAGTCAACAAAAATAAATGTATTTGGTCTAAATTTTAGATTAAATACATCAACTTTTGTTGACCAGATTTTCTCTTATATTTAACATTAGATGAAGTATAAATTTTAGAATGAAAATAAAATACTTTCAAAAGATATAACCGATGTCCTAGTTGATTCTAAATGGTGAATTAGTTCATGAACATCACCACTTGATTCTAAATGGTGAATTAGTTCATGAACGTGGGTGAATTTGACATCACCAGTTGATTCTAAATGGTGAATTAGTTTATAAACATGGGTGAATTAAGCATGAATTTATTTTCTCCTTAGTACATTGTAAGTGTACTTTAAACATTTGTTTTATTGATATGTGTAGTACCTGGGTAAGGAATTGCCTCTCGATATTTCTTTCAGACGAATCACCTCTAGTTTTTTATGTAATTTTTAGAAAACGTTCATCTTCTACTACCCTTTGCAAATTTTAATTTGATGAGATTTGGTAAGAATGTGATTGTAGAATGAAATTCAAGTCTCTTGGTAAAGAATGGTAACATTACAATTTAAAGAAATTCGAATCTGTCAATTAATAAAGTCAAAACTAAGGGAAAGGTGAATTATCCTTGTTTTGTTTGATCCAATTATTATCAATATAAAAATATATTTGTTATGTTCTATAGTGGAGAATTTTGATGGTATTTCTTCTATTGTAGAGAAAGATTGAAGATGTAAATCAAAGTTTAGAGAATGAATTCTAATTCTTGAGGTACCAGGAAAGGAAGCTGGAAAATTCGTTGATGGCATACATGCTAGAGTGTTCATCTATTAGCTAAATCGATATCAAAGATATATCATTTGAATTGAGAAGTAGGTTGAATAAATTTAATTCAACTCATATTATCACATAAAGTAAATATTTAATTTAATTTTGGAAATTTTAGATTTATATTAACTTACCCATTTATATTATTAATATTTTAGAATGATTCTTAAAACTACAGAATTGTGTTTACACTGACAAAATGACAAAAGTAATAACTTTTCATTTTAGTTTTAGTTGAATTTTTAATTTTCAGTTTTCAATTTTAATTCTTAGTTTAATTTTTATTTGATTTAAACTGAAACATTCTCTTTACTAAGTGTCATTATGAATTCACTGAATATAAAAAAATATTAACACGTAAAAATAATTAAAAAAGAAAACATAAAATAATAATAATATTATTTAATTATTTTAAAATAATTCATTATAAAATTATAATTTATTTAGTCACAATAATTTTAATAATAGTAGTTGAAAGTAGTAGCCGTAGAAGATGAGTATCATAGTAATCATCGATTCTCGAAGACGGCTGCAACTAAAAGAAATAATTGATAGTTGGAGGTAGTGGTCGAAGTGTGACAGACGGTGACTATAGTGGTGGACGGTGGTTAGAGATAGTGGTCGGTAGTGGTAGCGATGGTTGAAGGTGATCGAAGATAATGGTGGTAGTTCTTAGAGGTGGGTGGTCATAAATGGTGGTTGGTTGTGGTAGTGATGGTCGGAGGTGGTTGATCAGTGATTTTGGCGGTGGTTGGAGGTGGACGGTTGGTGATGATGAAGGTGGTTAGCCATGGCTGATGATGAGTGGTGGTTGGAAGCAATAGTTGTTAGAATGATGTGTATGTAACTGATAGTGATATGTTAATTTTAAAACAAACTAAAACTAAAAGGTACACATATTTGGCGTAAAGATTATAGTTGGTATTATATACACAAAAAATTTCGATTATTTTTCAAAAACAAAATCGAAAAATTCAGGAAAAAGTAATTTTGATTTTTTTCTTCTCAAAAACTTATTTTTTGTTTTGTTTTTTGGAGAAACAAATTTCAATTTTTTTTAAAATTATGTTTGGTTAATTGATTTGTTTTAAATATATGGTTCAATTCATCAATTATTTAAATGATTTGATTTTTTTTGGTGCAGTGCAATTCAATTTATTGATATGGTCCAATTAACCATATATTTTACACACCTCTATTTGTTGAGACAAACTCCATATTTAAAGTTTTGATGAAAATAAACAAAGGTTAATTAAGAAAGTTAATTATGATTCTAAATCGTTATGTTAATTTGAGTTGTGCTTTTGAGTTAATTTAATTAAGAACAAAATCAAGCAAAGCAGAAAAGACAGCAATGAGAACATTCTGCATAAAAACAGATAATGATTTCCAGTTTCAAGAATGTTCATCACAACATATTGACCAATCATTCTCCATCTTTTTAACAAAGATTCTGCCTCGAAATTTCATTCAAATAGAATCAGTACACGACAAGGAACAATTAGGATTCATCCCAGCTCAAGTAGGATATCAGATCACTAAAATAAAATAATTTGAAACAGTCAAAGTAAAACAGTTTTGGAACTCTAAAAGTCAAATTGTCAAGAAAGATTGATCAACCTTGATATATGATAAGACATTACAAAGGACATCCAGAATGATCAAAACAGGAACTCCAGATTGATCATCAAATCTCCAGAAAGATCAAAATGACAGATCCAGATTGATAATCAATCTCCGTTTCCTGCATAACTCCAGCAACAATCTGTTCTCTTCTGCAATGGCTTATAATCTTTCTCCAAACTTCTCTTGGCTACATTCAAGACTCAAGATCGAAACTGTACCATCCTAGATTAAGGGAGAAACTTCAAAGGCTCTTTAACTAGAAGACAAAACTGATTTAAAAGCTGTAACAGAATAGTCAAAGCATTTGTAAATCCATTCAAGGCTGAATTATTTTTATTATGAAATATTGGCTTCAGTAAAAAAATACAGAGCACTACCAACAGCTCTTTTTGACCTTCATTAAATGCTTCTAAAGCCTATAAATAGAAGACCAATATCCAGGAATAAAACAAGAAATTCAAGTGCTGTAAAATCCCACAAATCAATCACATACACATACTTGAAGTTCTCAAATTTCGCAAAGAAGAAGCAGTTCTAAAGTCTCATATCAGATTGCTTGATCATTACTAAATTCTTTGTAAATAATCAAATCTCAAACAAGAGTTGAGCTATCTCAGATTCTGTCAAAAAATAATCTTATTGTAAAAACTCAAACTATAAGAGTTTATTTATAGTTTGTTTAGATTGTATTGAATCCTATCAAAGTTAGATA
>NC_021167.2:23284060-23296540 GCF_000331145.2 Cicer arietinum
TGTAAAATCAAGAAGGATCTTTGTTTTAAACACTTAGTGGAAAAACTCACAGTGTGAGGACTGGACGTAACCCAAGTTGGGTGAACCAGGATATATCTATGTGGTATTCTCAAGACACAGGAATGTGGCGCATCATTACAGATGGAGACTTCATACCAAGGGTTGATCAAGATGACTCAAACTCTGCCATGAAGAAAGAAACTGACTGGACAACCGATGATAAAACTAAGGTACTTTTAAATTCTGAAGCTCAGTTATTCTTATCATGTGTTTTAAGCAGGGAAGAAAGTGAAAGAGTAGATGAATGCGCAACTGCAAAATAAGTTTGGGATACACTGCAAACTTTTCATGAAGGAACAAGCCATGTCAAAGAAACAAGAATAAACATTGGCATAAGGAAATTCGAATTATTCGAAATGCAAGAAGGAGAAACTATTGATGAAATGTACTCAAGATTTACTACAATAGTAAACGAAATGCGTTCTCTTGGCAAAACTTACACAGTACAAGAAAGAGTAAGAAAGATCATGAGGTGCCTTCCAATTACATGGAGACCAATGGTAACAACCATAAGTCAAGCCAAGAACCTTGAATCACTGCCTCTGGAAGAATTAATTGGAACATTAAGAGCACATGAAGTATTGTTACAAGAAGACAAACCAATTAAGAAAGGAAATGCAATAGCACTAAAAGCTTCTCAAGAAAAAATCACAACACAAATAGAAGAAGAACCAGAAGAAAATGAACAAGAAGACGCCGATGAAATTGCTCTTCTCACCAGAAGAATACAAAGAATGATGAGAAAAATAGATCAAATCAAAAATGGATTTCAAAACAGAAAACCCAAAACAGAAGTTGACAAAAGTCAAGTCACATGTTTTGGATGCAATAAATTAGGACATTATAGAGCAGAATGTCCCTCAAACAAAAATGCACCAAAACAATTTCCTTTCAAAAAGAAATCAATGATGGCAACATGGGATGATTCAGAAGAATCAGAAACTGAAGAAGAAGAAGCCAACATATGCTTAATGGCAAAAACAGAGGAAGAAGAGGTAATAAGTTCTGAACCTTGTCATTTATGTGAACAAATGGGAAAATAATTTGACAACTTGTTAAATGACTCAAATCTTCTTATTCAAAAATGTAGTTCCTTAAAAGAACAATTTCATAAAGAAAAAGAAGAAAAAGAAGAAAGTCAAGCTAAAAATAACATGCTAAAAAAAACCATTCAAGAGTTGAAAGAAACAGAAAAACAGATATTTGAAAATCAAGAAGGTCAAGAACGTTTTGCACTACAAACGGAGAACGTTCGACTAAAAAATGAAAATGAACTTCTCAAAACAGATTTATTGAATTTCATTAAAGCCACTGAAACCTTTCATAATATCATGGGATCTCAAATAAGAATTTTTGATAAAGCTGGTCTTAGTTTCAATCAAACCCAAAAAACCAAGCTATATGAAAATTTCTTTGTCCCAGAAAGAAAAGAAGAAAAATGCAAAACTAGATGCTCATATTGTAATAAACTTGGACATCTGGAATTTGCCTGCTATTTTAGAAAAAGAGATGAAAAGATTGAAAGGAAAAAGGTAATTGAAAGAGGAAATCATTCTATTAAAGCAGTTTTGAAAAAACTACAAAAAGGAGAACAATCTCCAGAAAGTTTCCTAAACGGAGAAAGTTCCAAAACTAAAGCTGAACCTTCTCTAGAAAAACTGAAAAAAAGAGAACGATTTGGAAACTCTTTCAAACCAAAGTTTAAACCTTCTGAAACCCAGATTGTTAAATCTGTTTCGAAATCAACAACTAAATACTCAGCTGGTTTCAAAAATAAAGGAATGATATACCTTTCTAAAGAAAAAGGAAATGTCAAAACTAACTCTCAAGGACCAAAAACAAAATGGGTACCTAAGGTTGAAATAATATCATATGCATGTTGGTTTTCCAAGTATAAAGAGAAAGCCTTGGTTCTTGGACAGTGGATGTTCAAGACACATGACAGGAGATAAAAACTGCTTCATAACATTCATCAAGAAGGATGGAGGATCGGTCACTTTTGGTAATGACAATCAAGCTCAGATTAAAGGTAATGGAACCATTGGTAAGACAAAATTTGCTCAAATAAATGATGTTTAATATGTGGAAGGTTTAAAACACAACCTGTTAAGTATAAGTCAGCTATGTGACAATGGATGTGAAGTCATTTTTAAACCAAAGATATGTGAAATCAAAAAAAACTGGAGAAATCCTATTTTTTGGAAATCGAAAGAAAAATTTATATGTTTTGTATCTTGAAGAACTACCTGATGAATCATGCTTTATATCAATCAATAAAGATAAATGGATTTGGCATAAAAGGGCAGGACATATCAGTATGAAAACCATTTCAAAGATTTCTAAACTAGATCTTGTTAAAGGATTACCAAAACTTAACTTTGAAAAAGATAAAATATGTGAAGCTTGTGCAAAAGAAAAGCAAGTCAAAAGTAGCTTTCACTCAAAAGATTTTGTAACAACAAATAGAACTCTTGAACTACTTCACATAGATCTCATTGGGCTAGTCAAAACAACAAGTCTATGAGGAATGAAATATGGTTTTGTTATTGTTGATGATTTTTCAAGATTTACGTGGGTGCTATTTTTGAAACAAAAAGATGATGCTTTTGAAGCATTCAAAAGATTCTATAAAAAGGTTCAAAATAAAAAAGAATCCAGTATCATTTCTGTAAGAAGTGATCATGGAGGAGAATTTATAAATGCTTCATTTAAAACTTTTTTCGATGAACTTGGCATATCTCATAATCTCTCATGTGCAAGAACTCCACAACAAAATGGAGTTGTTGAACGAAAAAATAGAACACTACAAGAAATGGCAAGAACTATTTTAGAAGAATCAAATGTTGAAAGATATTTTTGGGCTGAAGCCATAAAGACATCTTTCTATATTCTAAACTGTGTATCTATCCGAAAGATCATCAACAAAACCCCATATGAAATCTGAAAAAATAGAAAACCAAACATCTCTTACTTTCACATTTTTGGGTGTTACTGTTACATTTTAAACAACAAAGATCTCATTGGAAAATTCGATGCGAAATCTGATAAAGCAATCTTTCTTGGATACTCAACCGATTCTAAAGGTTATAGAGTGTTTAATTTAAGAACTAATGTTGTTGAAATAAGTATGCACATATTATTTGATGAGTTTGATGACTTAGATATAAGTAAAAAGCATGAGGAAGAAGAAACTCCAATTGAAACACAGCAGCAAAACAGTTTGCAGAAAACAGAGATTGATAAACAATCTCCGTTTCATTCTCCACCAAAAAGTTGAAAAACGATTGAAGATCATCCTCAAACCCAGATAATTGGTGACACATCTGATTGAATTAGAACCAGAAAATCATTCAAGAATGATGAAAACAACATGGCAATGATTTCTCAGATCGAACCAAAATCAATCAAAGAAGCAATTATTGATCAATCTTGGATAAATGCCATGAACGAAGAACTACTGCAGTTTGAGAAAAATGAAGTCTGGACCTTGGTACCTGATCCATTAGATCAAACAATCATTGGTACACGATGGGTTTTCAGAAACAAACTAGATGAAGAAGGTAAGGTTATCAGAAACAAAGCAAGATTAGTAGCTCAAGGTTACAATCAACAAGAAGGTATAGATTATGATGAAACTTTTGCTCCAGTTGCAAGGTTAGAAGCCATTCAAATACTTCTTGCATATGCATCTCATAAACTTATCAGATTATTTCAAATGGATGTTAAAAGTGCTTTTTTAAATGGGTTCTTAAATGAACAATTGTATGTAAAACAGCCCCCAGGTTTTGAAAGTCAATCAAAATCAAATCATGTTTTCAAACTTACCAAAACTCTATATGGCTTAAAACAAGCACCAAGGGCCTGGTATGAACGACTGAGTTCATTCCTAATTAAAAATGGTTTTCTAAGAGGAAAAATCGACACCACATTATTTAAGAAAACAGAGGGAAATGATTTACTCGTCGTTCAAGTATATGTTGATGATATCATTTTTGAATCAACACATGAAAAAATGTGTGAAAGCTTTTCAAAACTTATGCAAAGTGAATTTGAAATGAGCATAATGGAAGAATTAAGGTACTTTCTCGGTTTACAAATTAAACAATATGAAAACCGCATTTTTATTTGTCAAGAAAAGTACATCAAAGATCTGTTGGTTAAATACAAAATGAATGAATCAAAAATCATGACCACTCCTATGCATCCATCTTCTTCTTTAGAAAAAGATGAAAATGGCAATGTTGTTTCTGAGAAAGAGTATCGAGGAATGATCCGGTCTCTGCTATATTTAATTGCTACTAGGCCTGATATAGTGTTTGCAGTAGGATTATGTGCTCGATTTCAATCAGCACCAAAAGAATCCCATTTAACAGCAGTAAAACGCATATTTAGATATCTTGTTGGAACCACTAATCTTGGTCTTTGGTATAGAAACGGTTCCCATTTTGATCTTATAGCATACTATGATGTTGATTATGCCGAAGATAAAATCGAAAGGAAAAGCACAAGTGGAGCATGTCAGTTCTTAGGCGAAGCATTAATCAGCTGGTCTTGCAGAAAACAGAACACAATAGCCTTGTCAACAACAGAGGTTGAATATGTTTCAACAGCAAACTGTTGTTCACAGGTTCTGTGGATTAAAAATCAACTTCAAGATTACTCTGTAAGTTATTCCAGTATTCCAATTTATTGTGATAATACGAGTGCGATAAATTTGTCTAAAAATCTCATTCAACATTCTAGATCAAAACATATTGAAATAAAACATCATTTTATTCGTGATCATGTCAATAAGAAAGATATTGAATTAATCGTTGTTGACACTCAAAATCAACATGCTGACATTTTTACAAAGCCTTTTGTCGAGGATAGTTTCAATTTGATCAAAGAAAAATTGAAAATCATGAAAAATCCAGAAAATTTTGGATAAATTCTGCTTCTGCAGAAAAACGGAGAACGTTTATCAGTCTCCGTTTCACGAACATCATTCTCCGTTCTGAAAAACCAACATTCTCTGTCTGAGTCATCATTTTCCCTCTCAAAACCAAAAAGGCAAATCTTGGCATTTAATACATGTGTCTCTCTGTCTGAAGATAAAGTGCTGACACAAGCTTTATAGCCCCCAAAATTCTTTTCCTCCTTCCCTAGGTTGACAACAACTGGTCAGAAAATAATCATTATTTTCTTTTCCTCCTCTCAAGTCAGAAAAACAGTTTCTCTTTTCAACCTATTCGCCTTCTTTTCCCCCCAAAATCTGCATCAAAAGTCTATCTAAATACCAACCTTCTCATCCATCTTTCTCACTCTAAAATCACTTATTCACAGACAAAAATGGTGCGAACCGAACAATCAGCACACAAAAATGCTTCTCCCTGCTCACCATCTTCTTCATCCCCTTCATATGATTCTGTGAAACGTTCACCTTCTCTACCACCTCGACCAACACCACCACACACCTCATCTGATTCAACCTCTTCTGATAACAACCAAGAAATCTTCAATCCTAATCCTCTATCTACTATTCTTCCACCACTATACACTTGTCCCACACCAAATCTTGCTCAAGTTCCTCCACATTTGCGTAACCAAACTATTCCTCAACGACGCTCAATAAGGGTTCAATCTAGAATTGGAACCTCAAAACCCTCAGACCCAAAACCACATTACTTCATCATCTCAAATGATTCTTCTGATTCTTCCCCTCCAACATCAGCAAGGGCACCAAAAAACACCAAACCTACCACATCATCAAAATCAACCTTCTCCTCTGAACCGTCACAATCAACTCCCTCAAACCAAAAACGGAGATTGATAAATGAAATCGTCTCCCCTCTCACTAAACGAACTGAACCCCTTTCTCAATCCAAACCAAAAACAAAACCCATGAAAACAAAAAATGCCATGACGATTGCGCAATTCCTTGCTCGAAAGAATCTCCCAAATCCTCAAAGGAGAAAAACCCTCGCTCCCAAACAAAACCTCAAACACTGTCAACCCACCTCTCTAGAACATTCTCCATAATGTTCTCCACCCCAACCTTAAGAACGTTCTCCAATTCCGGAATGTTCTCCTGTTCAAACTCCCTTCTCTCCTCCATCACAAGAACGTTCTCCTACTCACACAGTCTTTCCTCCAGAATCGACTCCACATCCACAACCTTCTCCATCAACACACACCAAACATTCTCCCACTCCAGAAACGTTCCTCTACCTCCACCTCTTCTGAATCTGAACCATCTCCACTATCTAAAAAATCCAAACAAAATACTCCGCCTCTGATTTTCCCCAACAAAACCAAACTCTTCAAAAACAAATGGGTTCAACGCCCAGTTGGGATCGGACAAGTTTTTGTCTTTGACAAACTCATCATTGAAGGCAATGTTGTCCAACATCACACATATGCACTTCGCTGGACCTCATTCCTGCAAACGTCTGAATGCTACTACCCAGATGTTGTCCGAGCATTCTACTGCAATGCAAAGACTTTTGCTGACAAATCCCTTATCATTTCCATGATAAAAAGAGTTGAGATCAAACTAACCCCGGACATTCTGGCTTCCATACTTCAGTTGCCCATAGAAGGCCTATCTGTGTTTGGCAATAACTGGTACTTAGCTTTGAATCTTCAAAAGATTGAAGTACTGTCTGATTTGTTTCAAGAAGGATCAACCCGCTACTTGTCAACATACCTCAAACCCCTCCCTAAAGTGTTCAACAGTATGTGCCAACATACTCTAATCCCTCAATGTGGGAGTCATGAGTATGTATCTGACAATGACGCACTGCTCATCCACCATCTCCTAAATTGCAAGCGTCTGAACCTGCCTCATGTGATTCTCCAACACATGATTTGTGCAACAACCAAAGACTACAAGAAGAATACTGTTCCTTATCGAATGATATTAACTAAAGTCTTCGGGTATTTTGGAGTTTCCCTTTCTTCTGAAAAGTCTTTAATCAAAATCTCCAAATTCTCCACAAAAAATCTCTCTCATATGAGAAAGACTTTTTCTGCCCCACCTCCATCCACCACATCTTCATTTCCCATCTCTCTCAAAAGAAAAAGATCTGCGCGACTCCGGACTGCCAAAATTCCCATTCCATTTTCACCCTCCTCATCTGAACACTCACAAGAAGCAGTTCCAGAACATGCTCAAGAACGTTCTTCACCTCCTCAAGAACGTTCTCCAACAAAACACCAGAATCCTTCAACCTTTCTCTCTACATCATCCACCATTTCTTCAATTGACTTCATTTCTTTTTCTCAAGTTCTTCGCTCTCCAATTCAGGATTTTGGGACATTTTTGACTAATCAAAACATAAGCACCATGTCCCCATTCTTTGTCTCACCACAAAAAACCAGCTCTTCTATTTTTAGCACTAGTCAGTTTTTGAACTTCCCAGAACCTGCTGCCCCATCTAAAAATTTGTCTACCCCACCTGCATCTTTTCCATCCATGTCCACATCTGTTGGCACTCTTCCATCTACTTTTGGGTCTCCCAATATAGTTGTTGCCACTACTACTCAGCAAACAACTCATCTTCGCACTCCTCCTCGCCAGTCTGAACCTTCCAACTCAGATATCATGGCTGCACTGCAAATCATTATGGCTCGACAGCTTCAGCAAGATCAAACAATCACTGTGCTAAGAACTTGGCTCACAGAGCAACTTGCTCCCAAGCTGGGAATTCCACCTCCACCACTTCATCCTCCTCCTCCCGAAGTTCCTCCACCAGGAAAATCCTCCTCTTCGGAAGGATCCTCTCCATCCTTAGCATCTTAGTTGCTTTTCTCTTACCTTTTTGTATGACAAAGAGGGAGACTTAAGTTAGCTTTTAATATGCTTTAAGTCTGGTTATGTAATTCTGCTCACAAATTAAATGAAAAACCAGTTTATCTCATATAGTATTTTATAATTATGTCAAAGTAAAAACTGCATAAATTGAGGGCGAGCTTTTAAGCTCTTTAAATACTTGATATTATAATCAGAATTAAAATTTAAATTAACATGTTTGTCATCATCAAAAAGGGGGAGATTGTTGAGACAAACTCCATATTTAAAGTTTTGATGAAAATAAACAAAGGTTAATTAAGAAACTTAATTATGATTCTAAAATGTTAAGTTAATTTAACTTGTGTTTTTGAGTGAATTTAATTAAGAACAAAATCAAGGAAAGCAGAAAAGACAGCAATGAGAACATTCTGCATAAAAACAGAGAATGATTTCCAATTTCAAGAATGTTCATCACAACATATTGACCAATCATTCTCCACCTCTTTAACAAAGATTCTGCCTCGAAATTTCATTCAAATAGAATCAGTATATGGCAAGGAACAATTAGGATTCATCCCAGCTCAAACAGGATATCAGATCACTAAAATAAAAGGACTCGAAACAGTCAAAGTAAAACAATTTTGGAACTCTAAAAGTCAAACTATCAAGAAAGATTGATCAACCTTGATATATGATAAGACATATAAAAGGACATCCAGAATGATCAAAACATGAACTCCAGATTGATCATCAAATCTCCAGAAAGATCAAAACAAATCTCCAGAAAGGACTTTCTGTTTTAAACTAATCAAGGAACGTTATCTGTTTTTGATAAAAACCAAGAACGTTCTTCGTTTTTCTGTTTTCATAAACAAGATCAATCTTGGGTTATTTTCTTAAGTTTTTAACAGGAATTTAAAAGGTACATTTACAATTCAAACCCCTCTTCCTTTTAAAACGACATTGTTATTTCACTATTTGCAATTAAGAGTATTCATAGTGTAAGAACTAAACTTGTTTAGTGTAGTTCTTGAAAACCACTTTCAAATCAAGTTCAGTCTAGTTTTGAATCAATTTTGAAAATCGGTTTATAAATATAAATCAATTTAATATTTTGAATAAATTTTTGGCTTAATTGCAGTTTTGGTTTCCTATTTTAGCTGAATCACGAAAATAGTCCTCCCATTTTATTTTTCCCCATTTTTGATCTCTCAAACAAATTTTTGGTCCAAAACTTGATGCAATGTTATTTTTTTGCGCTTATTTAAGTCATATTATGTCCCCAAGACCTCGTGGTGCAACAATTGCAATTGAGATCTATGATAAAAAATGGAGTATTGCGGCTTATATATAAAAAAAAATTTAAAGAGAAAAGTTTCGATTATCTTTCAAAAAAAAGTTGAAAATTCTTTAGGAAAAAATGTTTTTGAATTTATAAAAAGAAAATAATTTAATTTTTTTTTTCGAAAATAAATTTTGATTTTTTTATAGAAAAATAAATTTTAAAAATTTTTATAAAAAAAATATTAAATTATTAAACTATTTTCAAATTAAATTTAATTATTTATTTTAAGTCATGACTTATCAATGCAACAGGAGTAATACTAACATATTCTGTTTTTACCCTTCACTCTTTTATTTAGTAAAATATAGATTTAGTTGTATTTTTTGTCCTTATATTTACACTGATTCACGGAATTGGTTTTCCTATTTTAAAAATCGATAATTTTGGTCTCTCGATCAGATTTTTGAACTAAAAAAATGACGATTTAATATATTTTAAATGATGTAACATACAATTTTATGATATAGAACATTCTAGACGCATTAATTATTCATATGTCATTAATTTAATTAAAAATATAAAAATTTCTGAATTTGAAATTTAAATTTTTACTATTTCAATTATTTCAATTTCATGGGTGTTAATCACTATATGTCATCGTATCATATGTCATATTATTTAAAATATTTCAAGTTATCATTTTTTAATTAAAAAATCAGAGAGAATGACCAAAATTATCGACTTTTAAAATAGAAAAACTAATTTTATGAATCAGTATAAATAGAAGGACTGAATCTGCAATTAAGTTTAAAATATATATGTTCTCCGAAAGTTGTAAAACCAATGTATAAAATACTAATACCAACGTTTATTTCACATATTAAAAAAGTGATTGTTTAGAGCATCTCCAACGTGAACTCAATATGGGTTCTTTAGATGAGGTCCACTGTGCCACATCATCTTGAAGCAATTCACTCATTTTCTACTCCAATGGTGAACTCAACATGATTCAAGTTTTACTATACCACATCACCATAAATCAACTCATTCATTTTTTACGGTTTAACTTTTTAAAAATCATATTATATTCCATTACTTTAATTTATACATTAATATTTGAACATCAAGATGATGATAATTTTGCATAAAATGCAACCAAAATTGTTGAAGATTATTTTGATTTGGATCCATTTGGTACAAATATTTTTTGTTTGAAATAATAAAATAGAAAAATAAATAAAAAAGTATGTTAATAAAAACTTTAATAAACTTGTGTAACAAAAATTGTGAAGAAAAAGTATGAGTAACAAATTGTTTCTACTAAAGAGGTAACAATTGTAATTAAAGGAAAAAAAAAAGCTAACGATAGTATATTAACTAAAAAATAGCTAATGGTTACAAAATTAACTAAAAAATAGCTAATGGTTACAAAATTAACTAAAAAATAGCTAATAGTTACAAAATTATTATTATTTAATAAATAAAAAAGAAGTTAAAGGCTATAAATTAATAAAAAATGATAAATTTATTATTATTAATAAATTAATAAAAGATAGCGGTTATAATTATATTATTATTAAATTATGAAAGTAGATAAAAAAAAAATTAACTGCTATAAGCACCGTTACCGTGGGCACAACTCCAATGTTGAACCCACAAAAAACTGGATGCTCATTGCATATGCTCTTAAAAGAGAGAGTTCGATCTTAAGTTCTATATAAGCTCTGTTGGACAGTTATATATAACATACAAACATGATAATTCGAAGGTTTTGTTTATCACATCCACTGCAACCACACCAAACAATGTTTTTGTTTTCAACTAGGTTAAGGTTTGTTTCTCTTTTCATTCCCAAAAAGTTTCTTCCTTTTAATTTCATTCCCTCTTTTTGCTTCTCAGCTTCAATCCTATTCCCTCAATTCAATAATCCTCATCTTGACAATTCCATTTCATTGTTCAATTCTTTGCTCCATAAGAATCCTACCCCACCACCCATTGAATTTGGCAAGGTTTTAGGATCCATTGTGAAAGCTAAGCATTACTCAATTGCTATTTCCCTTTCTCAACAAATGGAAATTAGGGGAATTAACCCTGACTTAGTAAATTGCAGTCTCTTAATGAATTGTTTTTGCCAATTGGGTCATATCACTTTTGCTTTTTCTGTTTTCTCAAAGATTCTCAAAACGGGTTATCATCCTGATACAATAACTTTTACCACACTGATCAAGGGTCTCTGTCTTAAAGGTGAGGTTCATAAAGCATTGCACTTTCATGACAAGGTGGTAGCACAAGGATTTCAGTTGGATCAAGTTAGTTACGGGACTTTGATCAACGGGTTATGTAAAGTTGGAGAAACAAGAGCAGCTTTAGAGTTGCTGAGACGAGTTGATGGGAAATTGGTTCACCCAGATGTGGTAATGTACAACACGATTATTGATAGTCTGTGCAAAGATAAACTTGTTTCTGATGCATGTGATTTATATTTTGAAATGGTTGTCAAGAGAATTTCTCCTAATGTTGTCACTTACACTGCTTTAATTAGTGGCTTTTGCATCATGGGTCAATTAAAAGAAGCAATTGATTTGTTATATAAAATGACATTGGAAAACATCAATCCAAATGTGTATACTTTTAATATATTGGTTGATGCTTTTTGTAAGGAAGGGAAGTTGAAAGAAGCTAAAAATGTGTTTCTTGTGATGATAAAAAATGACATAAAGCCGGATATTTTTACTTACAACTCTTTAATAGATGGATATTGCCTCGTTCATGAAGTGAACAGGGCTAAGAGTATACTCAACATTATGGCCCAAAGGGGACTCGCTCCTGACGTTAGGAGCTACAGTATGATGATTAATGGATTCTGTAAGATTAAAATGCTGGATGAAGCCATGAACCTCTTCAAAGAAATGCAGTCCAGAAAAATTGTTCCTAATGTTGTAACTTACAATTCCCTCATCGATGGTTTGTGCAAATTGGGGAGAATTACATATGCTTTGGAGCTTGTTGGTGAGATGCATGATAGGGGCCAACCACCTAATATACATACTTACAATTCTATATTGGATGCTTTATGCAAAAGCCATGATGTTGACAAGGCAATTGCATTATTAAACAAATTTAAAGACTTGGGTATTCAACCAAATATATGCACGTATACTATTCTTCTCAATGGATTGTGTAAAAGTGGAAGAATAGAGGATTCAAAAAAGATTTTTGAAGATCTTTTGGTCAAAGGGTACAATCTAAATGTCTATACATATACCGTTATGATCCAAGGGTTTTGTAACAAGGGCTTGTTGGACGAAGCGTTGGATTTGTTCTCAAAAATGAAAGACAATGGCTGCATTCCAGATGCTTT
>NC_021167.2:23296852-23298213 GCF_000331145.2 Cicer arietinum
CTGTATTGCATAGCCAATACCTTCAACGATAGTAAATATCATGATGGTTAACTATATGATAAAAATTTCATTTCCATTGAGACCAAGAGGATGAATCAGATAGTCTTGTTGTAACTGATAGACCGTAAGCTCTGCTTTATG
Organism: Cicer arietinum; assembly: GCF_000331145.2. Taxonomy (NCBI): domain Eukaryota; kingdom Viridiplantae; phylum Streptophyta; class Magnoliopsida; order Fabales; family Fabaceae; genus Cicer; species Cicer arietinum. The sequence goes on from NC_021167.2 coordinate 23,296,994, forward strand.
ACTATTCTTTTTTATTCATTGCTGCCATTCCTGATATGCTGTTTTGGAATCTTTACAAATACAAAGGTACAATACATGTAACATCTGATGGGGATTATGGATATAAATTAGCTTGTTGAGGCCTAAAAGTAAGGTCCATAATTTACCGTTATGATCCATGGGTTTTGTAACAATGACTTGTTTGATGAAGCTTTCGCATTGATGTAAAAAATGAAAGACAATGGATGCAATCCAAATGCTACAACTTATGAAATAATTATCCGTTTTTATAATGATGAAAACGACAAGGCAGAGAAATTTCTTGATGAAATGATTGCGAGAGGTCTCCTATAAGACTGGAACAAAGTAAGATGTTTTCTAGAAACAAGGTTAGTGCTTAGAACTTGAGTTCTTTGTAGGAAGCATGGTCCTATTTTCTTTGTAATTCCTGATTTTGCATTGTTAGATGAGTATTTATCTTAAACTTTGGTTTAAATTTTTCATAGAACCTGTACAAATTTGTATATAAACTTTTCAAAGATTTTAGCATGAATTCATTCCCCAAAATCTTGGTACTCAAGCGGTAGTAGTAAGGTAGGCTTGTTTTTTATCTTCTTTGCTTCTGCTTGGTTCAAGAATTCATAAGCTTCTAAAATTAGTATACATGACAAAAATCAATCTGAAGTTTTGTAATTATAGTTAAAAGTTAAATGAATTTAATCAAAGTTAAAAGTTTTGTAATAATAGACTTATTTCATGTTTCAACTGTTTATATCTGTTTAGTACAAATATCTTACCGTTCTTATATCGATCGGCGCATAGTAAATCAGCACCATGATGAATTGTGCCATTGTTCTGTCTGCAACTCATGACAGGGACAGGGAACAAACCATCGGTAAAACCGGTGACATATTCACAATGCCTGTTACATATAAGGTTACACACTTACATCGATGTTCTTTAACCTACTTTTGCTTATATTTGATATCTGAGTAGTAATTTGTATCATGATAGTCATTTGAACCTCTACTAAACCTATTTGTTATCAGCACAGGAATCCACACACTTTGTATTGCAAAAATATAACAAACAAAACCCAAGAATGTGTACAGGTGGCTTCTAAGATGGTGGAGAGTTAAGTCCCTCACAATTGATGCATTTAAGTCACAATTGAGATATATCCTTTTGTCCAATTTATAAATTATGTCCAATAGGAAATATATTATGATTGACAAGGAGAT
>NC_021167.2:23298654-23310229 GCF_000331145.2 Cicer arietinum
GCAGTGACGATAAAAAAGACATAAAACCGGATGTTGTTACATATAACACTTTAATGGATGGATATTGTTTGATAAATGAAGTGAACACAGGCAATAGTATATTCAACATAATGGTCCAAAGGGAAATGACTCCTGACATTCAAAGCTATAGTATCATGATTAATGGATTTTGTAATATTAAAATGGTGGACGAAGCTGTGAATCTCTTTGAAGAAATGCAATGTAAAAAATTCATTCTTGATGTGGTAACTTACAATTCTCTTATTGATGGTTTGTGCAAATTTGGGAGAATCTCATATGCTTTGGAGCTTGTGGATGAGATGCATGATATAGTTCAACCACCTAATATACTCACTTACATGTAGAGTAAACCTGCCTTTATCTTTTATTGCAAAATAATCACTACATATCCACTTGATGATTTCATACATGTATCCTTGTGGTTCTGTCATAAACTAAACTATTGTTCACATATCAAGTAACTTAAAAAAATTTATTTTGAATACTTATACTTCTGCATATTAATTCTAATATTACAAAGCTTAAATGTTTTAGAATACTCAACTTAAGGTTGAATGGCTTAAATTGATGTGTAATGAGTAGAATATGTGTTAAATAAAAGTATTGAGAGTTGGAAAGGTAATGAAATTGTTGTGAGGAACACAGCTTAGAGTTTAGATCTTGTAGGACACCGACACCGATACATATAAGATAGTTTTTCACCTTAATTGATGCATCAACTTCTGGAAAAAATAAACATGCTGTAACTAAATTTAATGCTTTTAACCTCCATCATTAATCATCATTCCTTTGACACATCTTTAATCTCTGTAGTTGTGCATGAGATGTGTCCAAGGGGTCTAAGGTGTATCGAAGTGAAGAAAAACAAGTTTTATTTTTGTGACACTTATATGAGGTGTCGTATGAGTGGCAGAATGATGCATGTCAGACACAACGATAAATCTAATCTCAAAGATGTATGAACTTCATAGTTCATATCCATTTCTATTTTGTAATTAGAATGTTGAAGCAGGTCATTTATTTTCTCAAATTGTTTGCATTAATAGTCTTTTTTGTCGATGTGCATTTTTTCTTATTTCTGATAATTTTCCTACCAGTGGGTTGATATTGAGAAAACAAGACATCGGACTGCTGTCACTTCAGATGTTCGACATCAAATCATGGAAATGAATAGGAAAGCAAGGGAAGAGTGGGAGAAAAAACAGGCTGAAGCAGAGAAGCTCCGGAAACCGAATGATGTGGGTCCCACTTCGTACTACGTGGAATTTTTGTTTAGTTGATGATACAATACCCACTCTGGTCCTCAAACATTTCTTGTGCATGTTTATATTTTATATTTTTGCGTTTCCTCTGCCTCTTGACAATGTTGCATGCCTGGCTTCAGCTGACTTTAGGTGTCAATGGTTGATAGGACCCATGAAGAGAAAGACCCAAATTGAGAGGGAAATGCTGAGTTGGCAAGTTAGTTAGAGGGAGGGATATACGCGTAGGAGGGGAATTCTTTTAGGAGAATGTGAATAAATGAGTGGGAACAGGAGGGTAGTGATACGGGGGATTCATTTACATCAGCTTGTAAACCGATAGTCAGTTGGCAGAGGGAATGTCTTTCTGAAGGAGCGCTTGCTCTGGGATTATAGAGATCACTCTCTGTAATAGTTCTTATTTCAGTCAATAATACGATTTCTTTTTATCTTGAATTCGGTTCCATATAAATGATAGAGTCATGTTTGTTGCTATATCAAATTAAGTAGCATTTACTGTTTCAATCTCCAAATATTCAGTAGCACGGTGCATTGGCTACACCTGCACTTAACTGTTCAGCTCAAATTTCTGTAGATAACAGGATATTGATGTACATCAGTAGGCGTGTAAAAAATATTTGACTCATTCAATAGAAAGATACCTGATTTTTTATTTATTTTTTTATTTTATTTTTTTTATGTTTTAGTAACAAACATCAGCATTTCGCCTGTTGGACACAACAGGAAGGAAAATGTGTGTCGTGCTCGTTTTTCACAACAGTCATCCCTCATATCATTTGCTTCGTCGATAGGTGCCAAATTATAACATAGACGTTCAGAAAATCAGTTTTTGTGTACTACCGTAATTGGGTGGTGAAGAGTGTATATTTTTTATATCAACAAGATTGTGTATAAATGTGTGTATCTAGCATTCTTTCTACCAAAAACCAGTGTTTTTAATTTTTTATTACCTATTGAATGAAAGTAACTCGTGATATTTATGATAAAGGTCGAATCGGGGAATGAGCTAAGCTAAAATAAATATTCTTCAGTTTTAAATATAAGAGAAAATAGTCAACAAAAATAAATGTATTTGGTCTAAATTATAGATTTAATACATCAACTTTTGTTGACCAGATCTTCTCTTATATTTAATATTAGATGAAGTATAAATTTTAGAATGAAAATAAAATACTTTCAAAAATATAACCGATGTCCTAGTTGGTTCTAAATGGTGAATTAGTTCATGAACATCACCAATTGATTTTAAATGGTGAATTAGTTCATGAACATGGGTGAATTTGACATCACTAGTTGATTCTAAATGGTGAATTAGTTCATGAACATCACCAGTTGATTTTAAATGGTGAATTAGTTCATGAACATGGGTGAATTTGACATCACTAGTTGATTCTAAATGGTGAATTAGTTTATGAATATGGGTGAATTAAGCATGAATTTATTTTCTCCTTAGTACATTGTAAGCGTACTTTAAACATTTGATTTAATGATATGTGTAGTATCTGGGTAAGGAATTGTCTCTCAATATTTCTTTCAGACGAATCACCTCTAGTTTTTTATGTAATTTTTAGAAAACGTTCATCTTCTACTACCCTTTGCAAATTTTAATTTGATGAGATTTGGTAAGAATGTGATTGTAGAATGAAATTCAAGTCTCTTGGTAAAGAATGGTAACATTACAATTTAAAGAAATTTGAATCTGTCAATTAATAAAGTCAAAACTACTGCAGGGAAAGGTGAGTTATCCTTATTTTGTTTGATCCAATTATTATCAATATAAAAATATATTTGTTATGTTCTATAGTGGAGAATTTTGATGGTATTTCTTCTATTGTAGAGAAAGATTGAAGAAGTAAATCAAAGTTTAGAGAATGAATTCTAATTCTTGAGGTACTAGAAAAGGAAGCTGGAAAATTCGTTGATGGCATACTTGCTAGAGTGTTCATCTATTAGCTAAATTGATATCAAAGATATATCATTTGAATTGAGAAGTAGGTTGAATAAATTTAATTCAACTCATATTATCACATAAAGTACATAGTTAATTTAATTTTGGAAATTTTAGATTTATATTAACTTACCCGTTTATATTATTAATATTTTAGAATGATTCTTAAAACTACAAAATTGTGTTTACACTGACAAATGACAAAAGTAATAACTTTTCATTTTAGTTTTAGTTGAATTTTCAGTTTTCAATTTTAATTCTTAGTTTAATTTTTAATTTTTATTTTATTTAAACTGAAACATTCTCTTTACTAAGTGTCATTATGAATTCATTGAATATAAAAAAATATCAACATGTAAAAATAATTAAAAAAGAAAATATAAAATAATAATAATATTATTTAATTATTTTAAAATAATTCATTATAAAATTATAATTTATTTAGTCACAATAATTTTAATAATAGTAGTTGAAAGTAGTAACCGTAGAAGATGAGTATCATAGTAATCATCGATTCTCGAAGACGGCTGCAACTAAAAGAAATAATTGATAGTTGGAGGTAGTGGTCGAAGTGTGACAGACGGTGACTGTAGTGGTGGACAGTGGTTAGAGATAGTGGTCGGTAGTGGTAGCGATGGTTGGAGGTGGGTGGTGACGGAGGTGATAGAAGATAATGGTGGCAGTTGTTAGAGGTGGGTGGTCAAGGTGCGAGTTATGACTTGAGGCGGTGGTCGATGAGAGGAGATGGAGTTGGAGGTTGGTGGTAACATGGGAGATGGTTGTTGGAGGTGAGTGGTGGTGGTGGTCATAAATGGTGGTTGGTTGTGGTGGTCATAAATGTTTTGTTTTTTGTTGAAACAAATTTCAAATTTTTGTAAAATTATGTTTGGTTAATTGATTTGTTTTAAATATGTAGTTCAATTCATCAATTATTCAAATGATTTGATTTTTTTGGTGCAGTGCAATTTAATTTATTGATATGGTCCAATTAACTATATATTTTACACACCTCTCTATTTGCAATTAAGAGTATTTATTGATATGGTTTAGTTTAGTTTTGAATCGATTTGAAAATGGTTTATAAATATAAACCAGTTTAATATTTTGAATAAATGTTTGGTTTAATTGCAGTTTTGGTCATCTATTTTAGTTGAATCACGAAAATAGTCCTCCATTTTATTTCTCCTTAGTTTTGATCATTCAAACAAAATTTTGGTCCAAAACTTGATGCAATGTCATTTTTTTGCGCTTATTTAAGTCACATTATGCCCTAAGACCTCGAGGTGCAACAATTGTACTTGAGATCTATGATAAAAAATGGTGTAATGCGGCTTAGATATAAAAAAATTTCAAAGAAAAAAGTTTCGATTATCTTTAAAAAAAAAAGTTAAAAATTCTTTTAGGAAAAAATGTTTTTGAATTTATAAAATGAAAATGATTTTTTTTTAAACAAAATTTAGATTTTTTTTTTGAGAAAAATAAATTTTGAATTTTTTTATAAAATAAATAATCTTAATTGAAATTAAAAAAAATATTAAAATTATTAAACTATTTTCAAATTAAATTTAATTAATTGTTTTAAATATTTAGTTTAAGTTATGACCCATTCAATGCAACTGGAGTAAGGAGTAATACTAACATATTCTGTTTTTACCTTTCACTATTTTATTTTGTAAAATATAGGTTTAGTTGTATTTTTGGTCCTTATATTTGTACTAATTCACAGAGTTGGTCATCTTATTTTAAAAGTCGACAGTTTTGATCTCTTGATCAGATTTTTGAACTAAAAAAATGATAATTTAATACATTTTAAATGACGTAATATACAATTTTATAATATAAAATCTTCTAAACGCATTAATTATTCATATGTCATTCATTTAATTAAAAATATAAAAAAATTTGAATTTGAAATTTAAGTTTTCACGACGTTTTATTTCAATTTTTGATGGGTGTTAATCACTCTATATCATCGTATCATATGTCACATTATTTAAAATATTTGAAGTCATCATTTTTTAATTAAAAAATCAAAAAAAATAATCAAAGTTGTCGATTTTTAAAATAGAAGAACTAATTTTATGAATTAGTATAAATGTAAACTTAAAATATAAAATATATAAGTTCTACGAAAGTTATAAAAGCAATGTATAAAATACTGAAACCAAACTTTTATTTCACATATTAAAAAAGTGATTGTTTAAAAGAGAGTTCGATCTTAAGTTCTATATAAGCTCTGTTGGACAGTTATATATAACATACAAACATGAAAATTCGAAGGTTTTGTTTATCACATCCACTGCAACCACAACAATGTTTTCGTTTTCAACTAGGTCAAGGTTTGTTTCTCTTTTCATTCCCAAAAAGTTTCTTCCTTTTAATTTCATTCCTTCTTTTTGCTTCTCAGCTTCAACCCTATTCCCTCAATTCAATAATCCTCATCTTGACAATTCCATTTCATTGTTCAATTCTTTGCTCCATAACAATCCTACCCCACCACCCATTGAATTTGGCAAGATTTTAGGTTCCATTGTGAAAGCTAAGCATTACTCAATTGCTATTTCCCTTTTTCAACAAATGGAAGTTAGGGGAATCAACCCTGAGTTAGTAAATTGCAGTCTCTTAATGAATTGTTTTTGCCAATTGGGTCATATCACTTTTGCTTTCTCTGTTTTCTCAAAGATTCTCAAAAGGGGTTATCACCCAAATGCAATAACTTTTACCACACTCATCAAGGGTTTTTGTCTCAAAGGTGAGCTTCATAAAGCATTGCACTTTCATGACAAGGTGGTAGCGCAAGGATTTCAGTTGAATCAAGTTAGTTACGGGGCTTTGATCAACGGGTTATGTAAAGTTGGAGAAACAAGAGCAGCTCTAGAGTTGCTGAGACGAGTTGATGGGAAATTGGTTCAACCTAATGTGGTAATGTACAACACGATTATTGATAGTATGTGCAAAGATAAACTTGTTTCTGATGCGTGTGATTTATATTCTGAAATGGTTGTCAAGGGAATTTCTCCTAATGTTGTAACTTACAATACTCTAATTAGTGGCTTTTGTATCATTGGTCAATTGAAAGAAGGAATTGATTTGTTAAAAAAAATGACATTGGAAAACATCAACCCAAATGTGTATACTTTTAATATATTGGTTGATGCTTTTTGTAAGGAAGGGAAGTTGAAAGAAGCTAAAAATGTGTTTCTTGTGATGATAAAAAATGACATAAAGCCGGATATTGTTACTTACAACTGTTTAATAGATGGATATTGTCTCGTTAATGAAGTGAACAGGGCTAAGAGTATACTCAACATTATGGCCCAAAGGGGACTGGCTCCTGACATTAGAAGCTACAATATCATGATTAATGGACTCTGTAAGATTAAAATGGTGGATGAAGCCATGAACCTCTTCAAAGAAATGCAGTCCAGAAAAATTGTTCCTAATGTTGTAACTTACACTTCCCTCATTGATGGGTTGTGCAAATCGGGGAGAATTACATATGCTTTGGAGCTTGTTTCTATTTAAACATTATTATTTTGAATCAATGTTTCAACATTATTTTATCATTTCAATCAATTTTGTTAAGTGTGTTTATACTTCAGAAATTGGTAGATTGGTGAGTTCCAACTTGAAAGAAATTTGTAGAATATTAAAATTATTGTTGTCTTATGTGTGTTGGGTTTTTTTTTTTGTATTAACTGGATTACATAGCCAATACATTTAACAATAGTAAATATCTTGATGGTTAACTATATGATAAAAATTGCATTTCAATATTCATTGAGACCGAGAGGATGAATCAGATAGTCTTGTTGTGATTTGTGCGGAGAAAATCAATATTCATTTCAATATCTTGATGGTTAATTGTATTAGTGTTGTTGTAACTGATAGACCATAAACTCTGGTTTATGACTATTCTTTTTGATTCATTGCTGCCATTCCTGATATACTGTTTTGGAATCTTTACAAATACAAAGGTAGAATACATGTAAAATCTGATGGGGATTATGGATATAAATTAGCTTGTTTAGGCCTAAGTGAAAGGTCCATAATATTTAGGGGAAAAGTGTTAGTTAGTTTGAGAAATAGAACATTGTGAATACTGATTGTAAAATTCTCAATACTAGGACTTACAGTTCCCTTTTTCAACTGTTTTTTTTATCCCTTATCCTTTAAATGGGTTACATGTTAAATGAACATCATTTAGATTCACAGTATTTATAATTTGGAAGGTGTGTCGTATTGAGATCAAATTGTCCTCGTTGTATAGATTACAATGATAACCATATTAGAGATATAACTTATATTCCTTTGGTGCTGCATTCCCTAATGACAAATAAATTTCCAATTGATTTCTGTTTCCTTTTACGGAACCTCGAATGATTGCCAATGCATTTTGTGGTAGTCCTGACTTCTGTTGTTTGTTTCCTTTTCTGTCAAATTCAGCAGAAATTTCTTAAGAAACTAGGACATATATCTAACGAGGATGAGAGCAAAATAAATAGTCAAAAACTCAAAACATTATAGGTGTCTTTAATGCTATGAATTCATGGGATTGTGAAGAACAAAATAAGTCAAACTATGTCTCTCACCTCCCATAAATCTCTTGCATCAACTGAAGTTCTTGGTTCCAGACCTAGGTCAGTCCATGATGCAGTCACTCTTGCTTTCGATGAACTCCTATTCCATAAGACCATTGCTAACTTGTTATAACTTGTTAGAACATCTTAATATTATGTTGGAGTATTTTAGTTTATTATCTCAAGAAACTGATGATTGTGTTGAATGCTGCAAATTTCAATATAAATAGTCAAAAACTCAAAACATTATAGGTGTCTTTAATGCTATGAATTCATGGGATTGTGAAGAACAAAATAAGTCAAACTATGTCTCTCACCTCCCGTAAATCTCTTGCATCAACTGAAGTTCCTGGTTCCAGACCTAGGTCAGTCCATGATGCAGTCACTCTTGCTTTCGATGAACTCCTATTCCATAAGACCATTGCTAACTTGTTATAACTGAGAGGGCCTGCCCAAATCTGCACATGTGCTTTGAAGAAGTGTTAGAATATAAGAAATTACCTTAGAACATCTTAATATTATGTTGGAGTATTTTAGTTTATCTTGTAGGATCTGTTTGTAATCTTAGAATATCTTAAATTATCTCGTTAGATTAGTTTTCATATTACTTTGTTATTATAAATTTATAATTATTATTTTTTCTGATTTCGCTATTTATTTAGGATTAGAAGTTTAGTTTCCATATAGATAGTGGTTAGTCTTTATATGTTCTTGGAAAACACATAGCTTCAACAAGTTTTATGAAGAAATTTCCCACTACTAACACAAGTGCATTTCTCTCCAAGGAAACATCTATTAGTTATAGTATCTAGTATCTACTTATTTAAGTGACAAGCTATGGAATACAAATACTAACATAGACATAAGACACGAAACATATATTTACACGTCAGCACTGATAATAATTTGAGAAAATGAATTACCTCCAAATCATCATTACTTTTCACCTTCTTCCCTTGAACTCCTACTTTGTCTGCAAAACCACAAGGTTATTAGTATTAAAAGCATTGATTGTTAAGAGATGTTTGAGGATTTTTTGTGCCTTGATTTACTGCAATAACTTTCGAGTTGCTTAGTAGTTTCTTTGTGGTGTCGTCCAGTGCTCTAATGTCACAACCAATCAATGAAGGAGCCTATATATGCAAAGGAAAAGTTGTTATATTACAAATCACATTTTCCATAGAGGTCTCAGGGCATTATTGTAAATAGAGTAATCAAAGCAGAAATTTTTTGTCGTCATACCACCATTGCCAACTTCAAGCGTATCAGGATCTGTACACCAAAAAATAGATGTCTTTGTCAAGATAATGAAATTCTTTGAATTAGATTCTTGTATTTAAATATCTCCTGTTGTTCTCCAACTGTATATATATTTTAACTCATCGCCGGATATCTATTTTACAAAATGCATGAATTCGTAGATTTTAGAAGCATTTAGTTGATTTGTATATGCAATTTGAAAACCACATATATACCTTTCTTTGGGGTTTATATTATTATTCTCACAATTATCATACTTCAAATAGTCAATTCCCTAAAATAACAATGAAACTTGATGTTAATTAAATTCATATAATATATAAGCTTATATAATGAAATGCATATTATTATTATTACCCATGAAGCAAATGTTTTTGCATCTTGCTCTTCATGTCCTAATGATCCAGGCATAGTTTTACTGCATGTTTGATTTCTGCAAAGTGATTTCCCTGTCACCATATTAAATTGTCAAGTTTAATTATCATAGAAACTGGTTATTAACTTATTATATCCTTTAAAATGTATACTTGCACCCTTATTACTTGTTTCTTCGGTTTTAATTAAGAACTAGGGTCTTTTGTTTCAAGTGACAATGATATCAATTCATTGAATCATGATTTTAAATTACGATTCTTGTCGCTGTAGCGCTACAAATTTTTAAATTGCAGAAAAATGCGGTCTAAATTATAGTTGCAATGTCATTAAAACGGCAGTTGGGTAACACAATTTAAAATCATGTCTTGAATATCTTTTTAGTGAAGAACTCATGAACTCGGTTGATAAAGTAATGACAATATTTTGGTTTAAAAATTGTCATTGAAATATCTAAGATTAAGGGAAGAATTTTTCACACCCCTCAATGTCACTTCATATGGAGAATGTGATCGATTTTGTTTCGTAAATTTTTTTACGCTGTCAACTAATTACCAAATGTTTTTTGTATGACATTTAAGATATAATATGATTTAAGTTAAATATTTTTAATGATCCAACAAATGTGATTAATTGATACTTTATATTGTAAGTGCATATGCATTAAATTTCATGAAGAGAAAATGTGAATTTTGTGCTGATTTGAAAGTATACTTTAGCACAAAATATGAATTTTGTGCTGTTTAAAAAATTCAGGCTCACAAAATATGAGAACAAGTGAAGTTTGTGCAGTTTAAAAAAAATTCAGGCTCACTTGAAAATTTAAAATTAAACTATTTTATCGATTAAGTTCACCCCAACAATCATCTAAAAGTTAATAAAAATACATCAATACTATTTCATTATAAATGCATTAATAAATTTTATAGAAGAAAAATGAATAGAAATGCAACAATAACAATGATAATATAAATTATACAAAATGTTGTCCAAATAATTAATTAGTTCAAATAAATATTTTAACTTTAGTTTTTTAAATCATTCTAAAAATATTAATATATCAAATGTTCATATGCAAAGTGCGGGCCAGTATCTAATTAACTATAGTGTAGTACATTGTTTTATTGGTACAATTATGATTCCTTTTAAAGTTGTTTGGTATTTTTATTTATGTTTAGGTTTTTTTGGTCAATTTATTTATATTTAGGTTGAATTACACTTTTGGTCTCCCTATTTTATCTCATTCATGAAATTAGCTCCATATTTCATTTACAATGTGTCATATTTTTAATTTTAAATGATGTGTCAAATAACCTAAAGATATAGATGGCAAATTTAATGCCATTATTTCATTATGTTGAATTAAAAAAAAAACATTACAACATTTAACAATAAACATTTTATTATAAAACACAAGTTACAAAATTACAAAAATCAGAATTGAATCAAAAAATACCCAAGTTAGAAAATCATGAACCCTAGACACATTTCTTGTAATTTATCCGGTGAATAATTATGTCAGTGGCCAAAGGGATGAGATGAATTGATATTGGGATGTAGACGGTAGACTTAATGTTCCACATAAAATTTACCAAAATGATTAAAAGTTTGGGATATAGAAACATCAAATATTTGTGATACCAACATCTCAAGTACTTGTTTGCACGTGGACTAAGATCTCTCAACACATATGCTAATGTAGTAAATTTGCAAAAGATATCAAAAGATACAATGTATTTGAAGTCTTTGTGGAGCACAATGTAAACAATCCAATTATTACTAATGAAAATACACTTGGGGAAATGGGAAGAAGAGTTTTCAGCTTGCATGCTTCGCTCTCACTCTACTTCAGATGCAACATATAACATATTAGCATTTCATTTGGCACTTGTTTGCAACTTCCAATTCACTAGCAACCTTCAATGATGAACAAATTTAACTAAGCTTCAAATGAAGCATCAAGGTAACCACAAAACATGGAAGAAAAACATTATTCACTTAACAATCCTAACCATATCACAAAGTGACACAAATCACACAAACCCCTTCAAAAGAAAATAAAATAAAAATTGACATTTTCATAATAGTCTAAAATACAAAATAGAAGTGGATATGAACTATGAAGTATGAAC
>NC_021167.2:23310563-23314839 GCF_000331145.2 Cicer arietinum
AGAGGCAACTTAGTAGAGAAAGAGTAGCATTGTATATCAGAGTCAGATGCTTGCCTTTGAGTTGCGTTGTTGAAGGAAGATTATTGGAGCATGTTTCACTTGACTTTACATTCCTATCTTCAGAGGTAAAACCTTAGAGACTATTATTTTTGAATTTCGAAAAAAAAATTGAAAAACAATTTATGCCACCGAAAATATTATTGGGTTCAGTCGTGGACTAGGTCGCTCTCTTTAAGACGTTTCGAGGCATTTCCCAAATTGTAAAAGGCAGACTATCAATCATGAAGTGCCCATGATAAAACAACTCATATATATTGTATTGTAGTTCTCCTTCACCATAGAAAACCGCTCTATAATTACACCATCAATATGGCAGTCGAATGACTAGCACTCGTAATATGGTACTAAGACCACTCAAAAGAAAGAGAATAAGTGAGAAAGAAAGGGGAGAAGAGAGAAAAGATGTGGAGAGCTTTTGGTGTGCTTTTCCAACTAAGGAGAACCCTATATTTATAGAGAAAATATGCAACTAGATCAGAGAAAAAAGAGTGATCCATTAGGTTTGATACACTAAACGTGCGCTCTAATCCTTAGGTTTTTTTACCACATAAACGTGCGCTCCAATCTGATAAGCGTTTCCACCAAGAAACGATAAAATAGCTAGGGTTTGATCAAAGAACTGACGCCCGAAATTGGAGGCAAGGAACTGACTGGATCAAATGCTGAATGTTGACTCGATGGAGGACAATTATGTAATTAATGTATCAATGAAAGATAAAAATGCAAGCATTCATTTAAAATTAAATAAATAAATAATTTATTAATTTTTCGTACCACCACCTTGGAGCACGCCCCAAGTTCCATACCTCCACCTTATAAACACTAGTAGTGTATATTATCACTCCTAGGTGGGACTTTCTTATTTTTTAATTCACACCAACACTAGCTCTCATTAATGTCATCATTATTTTCAACAATCTTCCATGAATATTATCATGATTTCCAACAGAGGCAGATTATGAGAGTCAAATCCTTAGACCGATACTTAGAGGCAAAAGGCAAAGAAAATTTGTAGAGTCTCTAATGATCAAGTTCCATAGATAAAAGGGGTCTTTGGTAATTCGCAAAGGTTGAAGCACGCAGTGGCATTTACTCCTCAGTTTCTAAGCATGGTTCTTTTTCTTTTGGCTATGTTGTTTTGTTTCAAGGAATGATTCTCAAAACCAAATTGTTAAATAGTTCTATTTTCCAACAACATGGATCCTGCCTAGGAATTATGTATTTTCTTTTAACCTGGCAAAATGAATATATTAGAAAAAAACGTTTTAAGCACAAGAGAGGCTTAGAACAAGAACAAAAGAAAGTGTAAACATTTTTTTGTATGATTGAAAAACAAACTATAAACACGAACTAAGTCAATGCATATTAACCACAAGCTATGTCAATGAATATTAAGGATTGAAAGCACCATTGATTATATTCATAACAAAATACTTTTACATACAATTTGATCAATATAACGCCCCAATTTTTGTATTAAACTATTTTATTAAAGAAATAGAATTTTAAATAATTAATTTAGCATTAAAATTATTTCGGAATATATGTTGATTAATTTTAAGATTATTTTTTATATATATGTATTTTCTATTACGTGCTAATTTTGTACATATTAAACTAAATGAGTGATATAAATAACAAATATTAAATTTTATTTTTTATATATTTTTCTAAAAATAATAGTATATTGGTGTACATATTTAAAATAATAAAATTTTAGGCAAATTTACGTGTATATGTGCCTTCGTAGTCAGTGTGATATTTTCTTGTAGGTTTGACTAATGTTAAGTGTGCACATAATTATATTTAATTATTTTTAAATATATCTTATTTTAATTATTTATTTTACAAATAATTATCTTCAAATATTAGTAATATTGATATTGATTTTCTTTATTTTTATATAGTTGCTATGGTATGATGATTTTATACATATTTATTGTGATTTAGTAATTAATATAAATTGTTGGTGTTATATTTATTTATTTTATTATTTTGACTATTCTAAAAAGATGATGTATTTCTATGTGATTATTTTGAAAAATATGATAGTAATAATTATAGTTATTATTTTAAATATGAGAGTTTTGATTAAAATTATATTTATCAATGTTAAGGAAAAAATAATATTATGTTAAAATGAGTATTTTGCAGAAAAAGTTTCTAGCATGGATAAGTAAAATAATTATTTATTTATAAATAACTTTTAGAAATACTAAAAAATGAATTTTGGACCAAACGACTTTTACACAACTATTTCCTACTTCTGACTTCTGCTCTGCATATTAATTTGGGCTATTATTGGTTGAACGTTTCTTTCCTACACCTATGGGTTGCTTATTACACCCCAATTTCTGTCACAGATGACGCTCCTGTATTCGGCTTACAGATTGTTTTACTCTTCTATTTGTCCATTTGCTATCTGCACCTCTCCATCTGCAATAAAAAATTAGAGCAACCGCAACACTAAACCCTCTTTCTCTCAAATTCACTTCTATCAATTTCTTGTTATTTGAATCGATCCCACCCAACCGCAACACCCATAATTGTATAAAAAAAATGCTTATATATAAAAATAAATAAAAAATTGATGAAGATTTTGAAAATTGGAAAGAAACTTCAATGGTGTATTATATGTGTATCAACATATGTCTACATTAAGCAACCATGATTGTTTTTTTTTTACTCATGCAACTATAAATATATATATATATATATATATATATATATATATATATTTATTTATTTTAAAAATCCTAAAAAATATCACTAATTTCAGAATTGTGATTGAAATTATAAATAGTGATATTTTTTTGCTATTTTTAAGTAAAACAAAAGTCATTTTTTGAAAAATGAATTAATGTCATTATCTTTTGCTACTACTAATAATACGAAAAGACACACATATTTGACATAAAGATTATAGTTAGTATTATATGGCATACACCAAAACTTAATTGTTTAAAATCAATGTACTTCAAATTCTAGTAGAGTTTATAAAATTTATTTACATTATTATCGGTGCAAAATTGAACTTCAATAGAAGACTCAGTTATGTGTGAGAATAATGCACTCATCAATAACAAATTGTGTCTTTTTAATGAATCTCTATAAAAGAAAGTAATGTTTTCTTTAATGTTTAATGTGTTTTTTTTAATTTAAATGTCAAGTTATTTAGCAAAATTAATTATTTAATTATTATTATTATTATTAATGTGCGCTTCAATAAAAAAATTTGTGTTTTTTAAATAAATCTCTAAAAAAAAAAGAAATTTTTTTTTAAATTTTAAATGTTTTTTTTTATTTAAATGTCAAGTTATTTAACAAAATTAATTATTTAATTATTATTATTATTATTATTATTATTTAAAATAGTCAATTATTTATTAGTATTTGTATTTTTATGTCAACTTAGTTATTTAATAAGATAAAATTGTGGTTCCAAAAATCAATCTCAAGTGATAAGGAGAGATATAAGAGAGTTTGATAAAAAGCTATATATAACATATGATTTTGTTTATCGCAGCCACTGCAACCACAACAAACAATGTTTTTGTTTTCAACTAGGTTAAGGTTTGTTTCTCTTTTCATTCCCAAAAAGTTTCTTCCTTTTAATTTCATTCCCTCTTTTTGCTTCTCAGCTTCAACCCTATTCCCTCAATTCAATAATCCTCATCTTGACAATTCCATTTCATTGTTCAATTCTTTGCTCCATAAGAATCCTACCCCACCACCCATTGAATTTGGCAAGATTTTAGGTTCCATTGTGAAAGCTAAGCATTACTCAATTGCTATTTCCCTTTCTCAACAAATGGAAATTAGGGGAATTCACCCTGACTTTGCAACTTGCAATCTCTTAATCAATTGTTTATGCCAATTGGGTAATATCACTTTTGCTTTCTCTTAATCAAGGGTTTTTGTCTCAAAGGTGAGGTTCATAAAGCATTGCACTTTCATGACAAGGTGGTAGCACAAGGATTTCAGTTGGATCAAGTTAGTTACGGGACTTTGATCAACGGGTTATGTAAAGTTGGAGAAACAAGAGCAGCTTTAGAGTTGCTGAGACGAGTTGATGGGAAATTGGTTAGTTGGATCAAGTTATGATGCATGTGATTTATATTCTGAAATGGTTGTCAAGAGAATTTATCCTGATGTTGTCACTTACAATGCACTAATTAGTGGCTTTTGCATCATGGGTCAATTAAAAGAAGGAATT
>NC_021167.2:23315290-23316639 GCF_000331145.2 Cicer arietinum
CCACTGCAACCACAACAAACAATGTTTTTGTTTTCAACTAGGTTAAGGTTTGTTTCTCTTTTCATTCCCAAAAAGTTTCTTCCTTTTAATTTCATTCCCTCTTTTTGCTTCTCAGCTTCAACCCTATTCCCTCAATTCAATAATCCTCATCTTGACAATTCCATTTCATTGTTCAATTCTTTGCTCCATAAGAATCCTACCCCACCACCCATTGAATTTGGCAAGATTTTAGGTTCCATTGTGAAAGCTAAGCATTACTCAATTGCTATTTCCCTTTCTCAACAAATGGAAATTAGGGGAATTCACCCTGACTTTGCAACTTGCAATCTCTTAATCAATTGTTTATGCCAATTGGGTAATATCACTTTTGCTTTCTCTTAATCAAGGGTTTTTGTCTCAAAGGTGAGGTTCATAAAGCATTGCACTTTCATGACAAGGTGGTAGCACAAGGATTTCAGTTGGATCAAGTTAGTTACGGGACTTTGATCAACGGGTTATGTAAAGTTGGAGAAACAAGAGCAGCTTTAGAGTTGCTGAGACGAGTTGATGGGAAATTGGTTAGTTGGATCAAGTTATGATGCATGTGATTTATATTCTGAAATGGTTGTCAAGAGAATTTATCCTGATGTTGTCACTTACAATGCACTAATTAGTGGCTTTTGCATCATGGGTCAATTAAAAGAAGGAATTTATTTGTTTAATAAAATGACAATGGAAAACATGAACCCAGATTTGTATACTTTTAATATATTGGTTGATGCTTTTTGTAAGGAAGGGAAGTTGAAAGAAGCTAAAAATGTGTTTCTTGTGATGATGAAAAATGACATAAAGCCGAATATTGTTACTTACAACTGTTTAATTGATGGATACTGCCTCGTTAATGAAGTGAACAGGGCTAAGAGTATACTCAACATTATGGCCCAAAGGGGATTGGCTCCTGATGTTAGGAGCTACAATATCATGATTAATGGACTCTGTAAGATTAAAATGGTTGATGAAGCCATGAACCTCTTCAAAGAAGTGCAGTCCAGAAAAATTGTTCCCGATGTTGTAACTTACAGTTCCCTCATTGATGGGTTGTGCAAATTGGGGAGAATTACATATGCTTTGGAGCTTGTCATTGATATGCATGATAGGGGCCAACCACCTAATATATATACTTACAATTCTATATTGGATGCTTTATGCAAAAGCCATGATGTTGATAAGGCAATTGCATTATTAAAAAAAATTAAAGACAATGGTATTCAACCAAATATGTGCACGTATACTATTCTTCTCAATGGATTGTGTAAAAGTGGACGAATAAAGGATTCACAAAAGATTTTTGAAGATCTTTTGGTCAAAGG
>NC_021167.2:23317138-23335314 GCF_000331145.2 Cicer arietinum
ATATTCATTGAGACCAAGAGGATGAATCGGATAGTGTTGTTGTAACTGATAGACCGTAAGCTCTGGTTTATGACTATTCTTTTCGATTAATTGCTGCCATTCCTGATATACTGTTTTGGAATCTTTACAAATACAAAGGTAGATTACATGTAAAATCTGATGGGGATTATGGGTATAAGTTAGCTTGTTGAGGCCTAAAAGTAAGGTCCATAATATTTAGGGGAAAAGTGTTAGTTAGTTAGTTTGAGAAGTAGAACATTGTGAATATTGATTGTAAAATTCACAATACTAGGATTTACAGTTCCTTTTTGTGCAAATCTGAGAGAATCTCATATGCTTTATAACTTGTTGATGAGATGCATGATAGCGGTCAACCACGTAATATAATTACTTACAATTCTATATCGGATTCTTTATGCAAAAACCATCGTGTTGACAAGGCAATTGCATTATTAAAAAAACTTAAAGACAAGAGTATTCAACCAAATATGTACACATACACTATTCTTATAGATGGGTTGTGTAAAGGTGGAAGACTAAAGAATGCACAAAAAGTTTTTGAAGATCTTATGTTAAAGGCTATAATCTAGATGTCTATATATATACCGTTATGATCCATGGGTTTTGTAACAATGACTTGTTTGATGAAGCTTTCGCATTGATGTAAAAAATGAAAGAGAATGGATGCAATCCAAATGCTACAACTTATGAAATAATTATCCGTTTTTATAAAGATGAAAACGACAAGGCAGAGAAATTTCTTGATGAAATGATTGCGAGAGGTCTCCTGTAAGACTGAAACTAAGTAAGATGTTTTCTAGAAACAAGGTTAGTGTTTAGAACTTGAGTTCTTTATAGGAAGCATGATCCTATTTTCTTTGTAATTCCTGATTTTGCATTGTTAGATGAGTATTTATCTTAAACTTTGGTTTAAATTTTTCATAGAACGTGTACAAATTTGTATATAAACTTTTCAAAGATTTTAGCATGAATTCATTCCCCAAAATCTTCGTACTCAAACGGTACTAGTAAGGTAGGCTTGTTTGTTATCTTCTTTGCTTCTGCTTGGTTCAAGAATTCATAAGGTTCTAAAATTAGTATACATGACAAAAATCAATCTGAAGTTTTGTAATTATAGTTAAAAGTTAAATGAATTTAATCAAAGTTAAAAGTTTTGTAATTATAGACTTATTTCATGTTTCAACTGTTTATATCTGTTTAGTACAAATATCTTACCATTCTTATATCGATCGGCGCACAGTAAATCAGCACCATGATGAATTGTGCCATTGTTCTGTCTGCAACTCATGACAGGGACAGGGAACAAACCATCAGTAAAACCAGTGACATATTCACAATGCCATGTTACATATAAGGTTACACACTTACTTCGATGTTCTTTAACCTACTTTTGCTTATATTTGATATCTTAGTAGTAATTTGTATCATGATAGTCATTTGAACCTCTACTAAACCTATTTGTTATCAGCACAGGAATCCACACACTTTGTATTGCAAAAATATAACAAACAAAACCCAAGAATGTGTACAGGTGGCTTCTAAGATGATGGAGCAGTTAAGTCCCTCACAATTGATGCATTTAAGTCACAATTGAGATATATCCTTTTGTCCAATTTATAAATTATGTCCAATAGGAAATATATTATGATTGACAAGGAGATAACTTTCACATCTCAAAACAACATTCTACATACAATGCATATTCACCACAAATGAAAGTATTTTATATTAAAGAGACAATTATGAACCTGAAGAATCAACCATTTGCTGACCATCAACAGTGACAATATGTACCTTCTTGTTCATTGGATTTACTTCCACCACTCTATATGAAATATCATAATAATCTAGAAACGCTATATAAAAAGCTCAATGCAAAATTCAATGGTTTGATCTAGTGGTAAAAAGATAGGTATTGGGTTTGACATGTTGCGGGTTTGATCTCCGCTTGTCCTATTAAAGGGAGGCAAATGTCGTCCTAAGGTTAGACTAGTGCACCAAACTCTAGATGTGTATACCTTTGATACATTGGTTGATGCTTTTTATTAGGAAAGAAAAGTGAAAAAAGCTAAAATTGTGGTTGCAGTGACGATAAAAAAGACATAAAACCGAATGTTGTTACATATAACACTTTAATGGATGGATATTGTTTGATAAATGAAGTAAACACAGGTAATAGTATATTCAACATAATGGTCCAAAGGGAAATGACTCCTGACATTCAAAGCTATAGTATCATGATTAATGGATTTTGTAATATTAAAATGGTGGACGAAGCTGTGAATCTCTTTGAAGAAATGCAATGTAAAAAATTCATTCTTGATGTGGTAACTTACAATTCTCTTATTGATGGTTTGTGCAAATTTGGGAGAATCTCATATGATTTGGAGCTTGTAGATGAGATGCATGATATAGTTCAACCACCTAATATACTCACTTACATGTGGAGTAACCCTGCCTTTATCTTTTATTGCAAAATAATCACTATATATCCACTTGATGATTTCATACGTGTATCCTTGTGGTTCTGTCATAAACTGAACTATTGTTCACATATCAAGTAACTTAAAAAAATTATTTTGAATACTTATACTTTTGCATAATAATTCTAATATTACAAAGCTTAAATGATTTAGAGTACTAAACTTAAGGTTGAATGGCTTAAATTGATGTATAATGAGTAGAATATGTGTTAAAGAGAAGTATTGAGAGTTGGAAAGGTCATGAAATTGTTGTGAGGAACACAGCTTAGAGTTTAGATCTTGTAGGACGCTGACAACGATACATATAAGATAGTTTTTCACCTTCATTGATGCATCAACTTCTAGAAAAAATAAACATGCTGTAACTAAATTTAATGCTTTTAACCTCCGTCATTAATCATCATTCCTTTGACACGTCTTTAATCTTTGTAGTTGCGCGTGAGATGTGTCTAAGGGGTCTAAGGTGTATTGAAGTGAAGAAAAACATGTTATATTTTTGGGACACTTATTTGAGGTGTCGTATGAGTGTCAGAATGATGCATGTCAGACACAACGATAAATCTAACCTCAAAGATGTATGTACTTCATAGTTCATATCCATTTCTATTTTGTAATTTAGACTACTATGGAAATGTCGATTTTTGTTTTTTGTGTGATTTGTGTCACTTTGTGATATGGTTAAGATTGTTAAGTGAATGTTTTTTTTCTTCCCTACTTTGTGGTTATTTCGATGCTTCATTTGAAACTTAGTTAAATTTGTTCATCTTTTAAGGTTGCTAATGGTTTGGAAGTTGCAACCAAGTGCCAAATGAAATGCTAATATATTATATGTTGCGTCTGAAGTAGAGTGAGAGTGAAGCATGTCAGCTGAAAACTCTTCTCCCCATTTCCTCCAAATGTACTTTCATTAGTAATAACTAGATATTAATCCGCGAGTTGTGCAGTAGAATTTAATATATTAGTAAGTATAAAATAACAATAATATATAATTTAAAAATAAGTTTAATTTTGTTTTACAGTAAAATATATTCAAGTGTTTATGTACTTAAAGGTAAATATATTTTTGAATAATTATATATAAGTTAGGTTTGCTTTAGTACAAAAATAAAAAAATAAAATATTGTTGACTAATACAATTTATGCAAAATATATTTAAATGTGGAATTGGTTTATTCAAACTTTTGGATTTCATTGAAGTGGTTGTTCTAATAATATATTTGTTAAATAGTTATGTATTTCTTTATTGTTAAAGTTATATATTTAGCTACAATATTTCTTCATTTTATATAATTTATATTAGTTTTGAAACATTAGATTTATAAATTTATGTACTTTTTCACATTTTCAATTTTATATGTTCAAATTTATGTTTAAATTTTATGTGATAGTTTGTTAAATTCAAAATATTGAAACAATTCATTCGTGTGTGCCTTGGAATTTTTCAAATAATTACTTGACACAGTCAAGAAACTTCAACAGTGGTTGAAAAAAATTGTAGGCAAGAAAAGTTTGTGAATGTTTAAGACATATATTTTTAATAATTATATGTAAGTTAGATTGGCTTTAGTACAAAAGAAAAAAGTTAAACATTGTTGACTAATACAATTCATGTAAAATATATTTAAATGTGGAATTGATTTATTCAATCTTTTTAATTTCATTGAAGTGGTTATTCTAATAATATATTTGCTAAATAGTTATGTATTTCTTTATTGTTCAAGTTATACATTTAGGTATAATATTTCTTCATTTTATATAATTTATATTAGTTTTGAAACATTATATTTATAAATTTATGTACTTTTTTCAATTTTATATGTTCATTATAATTTTGTCAATCTCACTATCGATATAAGCATGCACTAAATAGTATTGTGTGTTTTGTTATATATTATAATATTTATTTGTGAGTGATAGTTTGTTAAATTCAAAATATTGAAATAATTCATTCGTATGTGTCTTGGAATTGTTCAAATAATTATTTGACGCGGTCAAGAAACTTTAAGAGTGGTTGAAAAAAATTATAGGTAAGAAAAGTTTGTAAATGTTTAAGACATAAAAAGTTTCGACTCAATAATGAAATAGTTAGAAGT
Source organism: Cicer arietinum (assembly GCF_000331145.2). Lineage (NCBI taxonomy): Eukaryota > Viridiplantae > Streptophyta > Magnoliopsida > Fabales > Fabaceae > Cicer > Cicer arietinum. The sequence goes on from NC_021167.2 coordinate 23,321,736, forward strand.
TCTTCATTTTCAAATATTTAATATTATTCATTTTTTTGTTGTTTCAATTATGCTTTGTGTTTTTTTAATTATAAAAAGAAAAAATGTTATGGGAGACACATTCAACAGAGAAAAAAAAAAACTCATTTTGTATGTAATAATATTGATATATGATTTTGAACAATAATTGACAATAGAAAAAATAATATTATTTAAGTATTTGTGAACTAATAGTGTCTATGTCACACATAATGTGACATATATAGATCTTGTTGTGTGTATTTAGTTGAATTTGCGTTGTGATGATTTGAAGATATTGGATGGTTTGTATTTTTTTTTTATGAGTTATTTAAATGAAATTTTTATGAGTAATTAAAGTTTTTTAAGTGTATTAATAAGTCATTGAGTGATAAGTTAAATCTGAAATTATATAATATATGAAATAATTGTACTTGGACAAGTGAAAATGTTTGCATTATATATTGAAAAAACAAAAGATAATTAAATAGAAGATTAATTTGAAATGTGTCACATCATAATTTTAGTGAGTTGGCAAATATTGGAGGATGTGGCATAGATGAATTTTTTTTTTTTAGTTTTATTTTAATTATTATAATAGATAATTGATAATAGATAATAGAAACTAAAGTTATAAAACTTTTTTTTTTTTTAATTTTAAAGAAAAACTATTTTGAATTTTCTCTAAACAATAAGCAATATTCCTCAAACGTAAAATAAATAAGGATCGTGTTAATAAATATTTGTTATATTTTTTAGTTTGTAAAAGTTCCCAAAAATAAATAAGTTCCCATTGAATCAATATGTCCCAACGACTCTTTTTTATTAAAACTCTTGGTATTTGAGATAAAATAATAATGTTATTTTTTTTAACAAAAGAAATGTTATATACTTCCTTCACAAATTTCTCTTAAAACCCCATTCATCTTCAAAGAAACTCCAATCTGCAACAAAGTCATAGTTCACATCTTCAAAAAAAAAAAAACTTCGATCTTCATCTCCAACAAAATGTCAAATTCTCAAATAAAAATATTCAAATCTAAGACAATTATCTAGAACTTATATGTTAAAGCCTCATCTTCTATATCTAAATTCATGATAAAAGTAACATTTCTTTCTTAACTTTTTTGTGTGACCTATATATACTCAATAATTGTGTCATAGCTTGAGCTAAAAATATTATTTTGATGTGAAACCACAACCATTATATTCCTAATATAATGTACATGTCTACATTTTGTATGCCAACATCGAATCCTAATTTGGTAGTTTCTGAAACAAAGCAACATTCAAATTGGTTAGCTTTTAGGGTTGGTCGCCCAATGACCAGAGTAGCTCACCAAACAACTTGGTCATTTTTTGAAAATTAAGAAATAAACAAAAAATAAAAAATCACAATAATTTGTTTTTATTTAAAATCTAAATTAAAGCAGCACAAAAGAAAAAATAATTTCCATTAGTTATTTAAATAAGTTGAGTTCGATAACGCTTTAAATATTCAAATTCATCTATAATTGATGTGGTATTAAGTAGACTAGTAATGTCTTTTTCAATATAAACAATTAACTTATTTGTAAGAAACCAATAGTACATTTTATTTATGAGTTTTTTACGATTTTCATTGCCATTGCCAACAAAACTAGAATGGTGCCCCTACCTCTAGTTTTAATCTTCAAGAGGTCTTAGATAAGGTCAATGATTGCAGTTGGAAACCATTATCCTTTGGTAGAGGAGGTCCAAAGCTCTTATACATTTATTTTGCAGATGACTTTGTCTTGGCTACAGAGGCTACTTTAGAATGGGTTAACGTTATAAAAGATGTGCTTAGTAGTTTCTGTCTCAATTCTGGTAAGAAGATTAATCATAGTAAATCTAGAGTCTTTTTTTTTTTCGAGAATTTGGCAGATAACATGACTACTGTGTTGAGTCATGAACTAAGCATTGAGTCTACTTAAGATCATGCACCTATTTGGGTGCTCCTATGATTCATCAAAGAATTTCTTGAAACTCTTATACTTTTATTCTTGAAAAATTGCGTACATATTTATCTAGTTGGAAAACTAATAATCTCTCTTTTGCATGTCAGATTAGTTTAGCTCAGCCATCTCTATCTTGCACCCTAGGTTATGTCATACAAACTGAAAATATCCTTGTTTTTGTGTATGACGAGGCTGAAATTTTTTGTAGGGATTTCATATGGGGTCTACAAATCAGCATCGCAAGTGTCATCTAGGTTCTTGGGAGAAGTCTTAGAAGTCTTTTGTATGTTGAATTGGACATACATTTATAAGTTTTCTTGGCAAATGGTGGCTGGCCCAAATAAGACAATTGGACTAAATTATTTAACTTAAGTACTCATGCTTGGTTGGACTGGAACATTACTACAAGTAAAATTGGGGCTAGTGACATCAACTGGTCTATGTTCTTTGGAGTTTCAGTTGGATTCTCTGAAAGGATCGTAATAAATTGGTCTTTTCTAGGGCAACTACGCTCGGTACTAGTCTTACATGAGAAGGAGAGAACTCGTTTGCGTTCAAGTCACTGGATGAAGCCTCCACCATGTTTTGTGAAGATTAATACAAATGGTTCCTACTTTTGCAAGCCTACGACTTGCGACAATCTCATAAGAAATCAGGATGATCATTTCTTGAATGGTTTTATCAAGAAGCTTGAAACTAGAAATGTCCTCCTTGCTAAAATTTGGGGTATCCTCTTGGCATTCGTATGGCGAAAGATATGCCTCTAACTCATATCACTCTTGAAATCGATTATGTTCATATTGTCGGTATGATTTATCATATCTATTATCCACCTCCTAGGTTGGTTTAGAGTCGGCCCAAGTGAGAGACACGTAAAATCTTGCTTTATATTTAGTCAAAAAATATTTTTTTACTCTAATTTTTATAAGGTATAAAGGTTAATTTTTATACGTTCAATAATATATTATAAAAAATATTTTATTATTCACATATACAAAAAAGTCTCAAAAAAAAGTTTTAATTTTCAATTTTTAGCGGAATCATTATTTATTTGAATTGATAATTTTCAATCTAGAAAATATCACAGTAAAACTTTCGTCTTAACTTTTGCTATCAACCGATAAAATATAAATTAAATAATTTTCTTACTACAAATAAATTGGCTAACGAATATGGTAGAGATTCGATAAATATTAATTATAAATTGAAAAATTACAAGACAAAAAGTGAGCACATTGGCCACATAGAAATATTAGTTATAAATTGAGAAATCAAGTCGTGAACATATTGCTAACATGAATTATTGGAGTGGTAGTATACATACTATTTTCTTCTTCAACTAAAAGATGAAAAAATTTACATGAGTTATTGATGTTGTTGTAGAACAATTGAAATGTATTATTTAATTTTTTTGAAAAATATAAAAAAAATAGATTTGGAAATGTTATTAATTCTACTAAATTTTTTTTCTATATTTATTAAATAAAATATTAATAATTTATTTATTAATTTTTGAAAAGACCTATCTAATAGTTTTGTTTTAGGCCTCATGATGTGTTCCTTTAGTTTAATGGAGTATATCACATCCACCGTGAAACAAACTCTTGTGCAAACATTTTGGCTTTGTTTGGTCATGATGGAGATTTTTTTATGATTATGTAAGACTCTGTTCTTGGTAGTGTTAACTTTTGTTAATGACTTAAGGGGAGCATGTTCCCCTATTATCATGTCTTAGTTTAGTTTTAAATATAATGAACACAATTATCAATCAAGTAATAAATTTTAAATTATCTTGTTTCTATTAATTTTTTACAAATAAATTTATTTGGGTTAGCTAAATAGTCCATTTGGTCTCAAATATTATAAAGTTAAAGAAAATTAACGTTTTTAGATGAAATATATAAACTTTTCAATGCATTGCATATATTTTAAGACAAAATATAAAAATAAACCAACTTATTGAAAAAATGAGCTAGTCAAAACAACTTCATGATTACACTACACTTCCTGCTATAGTTAAGATATAGAAGACATGATTGAAACAGCTGTCAAAAAGAGAAATATAGCATATATTATGTTCACAAAGAAAAGAAAATGACACTGGTTTCTGGACATAGAAAATTCAAATATAACGTTTAGAAATTTAAGTTACACCAAATGTTCAAAATTCAAATTTAAAATAAATAAAAATTGAGGGATGTAAGGATGATTTGCTGGGATGGAGAGTTAAGGCAATAAGTAATATAGAGGTTGGGAATTCAAACCTCACATCTAAGATAATAGTGATAATTACTAACAGAATTAACATGTAAATAAAAAATCTAGATTTTTGGATGTAGAAAAATAAAATATGACGTCTTAAAACTTAAACTTTAAAATAAATTATTTATATATCAATTATAAAAAAGCTTCAAATATAACATAAAGAAAAATTAAATTTGTGGGTGTTAAAAATCCAAATATTACATCTATAAATAGATTTTTAACGCATAAAACTCAAATATAATTGTCTCCAAAATTGATTTTAGTGTAAAACTAGAATTTATAACTATTGAACTTAAATGTATATAAATACATCTACACATAAATCACTTAAAATTCAACTAAATTTTAACTAAAATTAATTTTACAAAATCAATTTATTCATATTCAATTTTTATAATAGCAGAATAAAAAAAAGCACTAAGACAATTTTCACCCACTTAAAGACTTCAGAAATTGGATGGAGACAATGATGACGATGATAACGATGACACTAATGATAATAATGATGATGATAAAAGCAAGATAGGATTCATTGTCAAATTTAACTATACATTGGGAGGTAATATTCAATGTAAGATCCAAAATATCACTTAATCCCAAAAAAATCCAAGTTGATAGAGAATGAGTTTTATAGCATTACCATCCATTCGTCAATCCTTTAAAACAAGGAATTGATTAAGCTTTGGATAAATGGCCAAGACAACAACTCTATATACAAAGGTAGGTCGATTCTAAAAAAACCCTGAAAGATAAGAATTTGCAATGTTATGGTGACTACGTATAGTTATTTAATGTTTCATATCATAAGAGCACTTCATCTAATTGGAGCTACTTTTATTATCCACTGCTTCTTTGAGTTTTCTCCCTAATGCAAATGCCAAAGGAGGAGGAAAAGCATTACCAATCTTCCTGTGCTTGTGTATGATGTTACCATAAAATTGATAGCAATCTGGGAAGCCCTGCGTTTATGGATGAAAAATATGATAAGTTAAGAAATGATTTTTGAACATCAGATTTTTTATGTCAAATACGATGTCCTTTGGTTTTTGTGTACTTTGAAATGTGTGTAAGTTGTAAAAGTCAAGAGAAAGATATAGATAAACATATAAGGTGTCACATACAATATCTGTATTTTAATGTTCAAATAATATAACTGTAAGTTAAAGATGATACCAAATTAAAGGGAAATTCAAATATGAATTTGAAAAATGTTTAAAACACCAACGATCACAAACAGCGTCTCTTAGAAGTAGATATTTATGGTTCATCTTCGTTCTTATGACTGACATAATGAAAAATGATCTTATCTACTGGTATAAGCACTTACTTGAGATCGGGCACATTCACGAACAGTAAGAATTCTATCTTGGTCAGGGTGGAAGCACATTCCAACTTTCCCCATTGGTTGAGGATCAGTAATGGAAGTTGGGAAATTTCCTTGCTAATCCAACCTACCAAAGAGTCTTTTCCATTGATTATGTCTCTTAGCTGTGTTTGGCAAGCACCATGGTATCAAATCAACAACTTGTCCAGTAGACAATTTAATCTGCATTATACATTAGATAACATTCATTAGATTATTAACCACACAAAAAAAAAATGGTCATACTAAAGTTCACAAAGATTGAAATTTACCTTTTCATCTGGAAGATCGCGCCAATCACAGAAAATCAGCATTTGTTAAGATTCAATTTAACTCCAAAGTGAAATAACTTGAGGAAAAAAGACAGTTATGCAATTTTACCTGATAACCCATCTCAAGAAGTGAAGCCAAAGCTAAACGGAATGTCTGTCCTTTATTAAAAGACACAAAGTTCCTCACATTTTCCAACAGGAAATACCTCGGCCGAAAATAATCAGCAAAGGATAAGAAAGCTAATATCATCTCACACTGGACCTTACTCCAAGTGCTTGTGTTGAATCTATTCATCCCAGAGAAACCCTGCAACAACAAATTATTCAATCATCACGGCAAAGTATCAATATCAGAAAAAGGCAAACAAAGCCAAGAGTTACACAAACCTGGCAGAGGTCCTCCATGCCAGGTTTAGAGAATTATCCTTGTTTTGTTTGATCCAATTATTTAGTTTTCTTTCTTCTTAAAATCTATCAACATAAAAATATATTTGTTGTGTTTTATAGTGGATAATTTTGATGGTATTTCTTCTATTGTAGAGAAAGATCGAAGAAGTAAATCAAAGTTTAGAGAATGAGTTCTAATTCTTGAGGTACCAGAAAAGGAAGGTGGAAAATTCGTTGATGGCATACATGTTAAAGTGTTCATCTATTAGCTAAATCGATATCAAAGATATATCATTTGAATTGAGAAGTAGGTCGAATAAATTTAATTCAACTCGTATTATCACATAAAGTAAATATTTAATTTAATTTTGGAAATTTTATATTTATATTAACTTACCCGTTTATATTATTAATATTTTAGAATCATTCTTAAAACTACAAAATTGTGTTTACACTGACAAAATGACAAAAGTAATAACTTTTCATTTTAGTTTTAGTTGAATTTTCAATTTTCAATTTTCAGTTTTCAATTTTAATTCTTAGTTTAATTTTTAATTTTTATTTTATTTAAACTGAAACATTCTCTTTACTAAGTGTCATTATGAATTCACTAAATATACAAAAATATCAACGCGTAAAAATAATTAAAAAAGAAAACATAAAATAATAATAATATTATTTAATTATTTTAAAATAATTCATTATAAAATTATAATTTATTTAGTCACAATAATTTTAATAATAGTAGTTGAAAGTAGTAGCCGTAGAAGATGAGTATCATAGTAATCATCGATTCTCGAAGACGGCTGCAACTAAAAGAAATAATTGATAGTTGGAGGTAGTGGTCGAAGTGTGACAGACGGTGACTATAGTGGTGGACGGTGGTTAGAGATAGTGGTCGGTAGTGGTAGCGATTGTTGGAGGTGATCGAAGATAATGGTAGCAGTTCTTAGAGGTGGGTGGTCATAAATGGTGGTTGGTTGTGGTAGTGATGGTCGGAGGTGGTTGATCAGTGATTTTGGCGGTGGTTGAAGGTGGACGGTTGGTGATGATGAATGTGGTTAGCCATGGTCGGGGATGAGTGGTGGTTGGAAGCAATAATTGTTGATGTTGTTAGAATAATGTGTATGTAACTGATAGTGATATGTTAATTTTAAAACAAACTAAAACTAAAAGGTACACATATTTGGCGGAAAGATTATAGTTGGTATTATATACACCAAAAATTTTGATTATTTTTCAAAAACAAAATCGAAAAATTCAGGAAAAAGTAATTTTGATTTTTTTTTCTCAAAAACTTTCCAAAAACTGATTTTTTGTTTTGTTTTTTGAAGAAACAAATTTCAATTTTTTTTAAATTATGTTTGGTTAATTGATTTGTTTTAAATATGTGGTTCAATTCATCAATTATTTAAAAGATTTGATTTTTTTTGGTGCAGTGCAATTCAATTTATTGATATGGTCCAATTAACCATATATTTTACACACCTCTATTTGTTGAGACAAACTCCATATTTAAAGTTTTGATGAAAATAAACAAAGGTTAATTAAGAAAGTTAATTATGATTCTAAATTGTTATGTTAATTTGACTTGTGCTTTTGAGTGAATTTAATTAAGAACAAAATCAAGCAAAGCAAAAAAGACAGCAATGAGAACATTCTGCATAAAAACAGAGAATGATCTCCAGTTTCAAGAATGTTCATCACAGCATATTGACCAATCATTCTCCACCTCTTTAACAAAGATTATGCCTCGAAATTTCATTCAAATAGAATCGGTACATGACAAGGAACAATTAGGATTCATCCTAGCTCAAATAGGATATCAGATCACTAAAATAAAAGAATTTGAAACAGTCAAAGTAAAACAGTTTTGGAACTCTAAAAGTCAAACTGTCAAGAAAGATTGATCAACCTTGATATATGATAGGACATTACAAAGGACATCCAGAATAATCAAAACAGGAACTCCAGATTGATCATCAAATCTCCAGAAAGATCAAAATGACAGATCCAAATTGATAATCAATCTTCGTTTCCTGCATAACTCCAGCAACAATATGTTCTCTTCTGCAATGGCTTATAATCTTTCTCCAAACTTCTCTTGGCTACATTCAAGACTCAAGATCGAAACTGTACCATCATAGATTAAGGGAGAAACTTCAAAGGCTCTTTAACTAGAAGACAAAACTGATTTAAAAGCTGTAACAGAATAGTCAAAGCAGTTTTAAATCAATTCAAGGCTCGATTATTTTTATTCTAAAATATTGGTTTCAGTAAAAAATACAGAGCACTACCAACAACTCTTTTTGACCTTCATTAAATGCTTCTAAAGCCTATAAATAGAAGGCCAATATCAAGGAATAAACCAAGAAATTCAAATGCTGTAAAATCCCACATATCAATCACATACACATACTTGAAGTTCTCAAAATTCGCAATGAAGAAGCAATTCTAAAGTCTCATATCAAGTTGCTTGATCATTACTGAATTCTTTGTAAAGAATCAAATCTCAAACAAGAGTTGAGCTATCTCAGATTCTGTCAAAAAACAATCTTATTGTAAAAACTCAAACTATAAGAGTTTATTTATAGTTTGTTTAGATTGTATTGAATCCTATCAAAGTTAGATAGGAGTTGTTGTTACTTTCTGAGTGGAAAGTAATAGAGATTGAAACAGATCAAAGGTGATCTAGACTAGGTGCTATAAAATCAAGAAGGATCTTTGTTTTAAACACTTAGTGGAAAAACTCACAGTGTGAGGACTGGACGTAACCCAAGTTGGGTGAACCAGGATATATCTGTGTGGTATTCTCTATCCTATCTCTTTATTTGTTAAACTTAATTGATTAACTAAGATAAAACACAAACCGACTTTCTGTTTTAAACTAATCAAGGAACGTTCTCTGTTTTTGATAAAAACCAAGAACGTTCTCCGTTTTTCTGTTTTCATAACCAATATCAATCTTGAGTTATTTTCTTAAGTTTTTAACAGGAATTTAAAAGGTACATTTACAATTCAAACCTCCCTTCCTTGTAAATTGACACTGTTACTTCAATTGGCATCAGAGCTCGGTCTCTAGAAAGTTCAAAAAACACCTAACAAGTGCTAGAGAAAAGATCTAGAAGAATGTCGAAAGCAAAATACATTGTTGAAGGAGGATCCTCAAACAGACCACCATTCTTTGATGGATCGGATTACTACTTTTGGAAAAACAAAATGCAATTGTTTCTAAAGTCTCAAGACACAGGAATGTGGCGCATCATTACAGATGGAGACTTCATACCAAGGGTTGATCAAGATGACTCAAACTCTGCCATGAAGAAAGAAACTGACTGGACAGCCGATGATAAAACTAAGGTACTTTTAAATTCTAAAGTTCAGTTATTCTTATCATGTGCTTTAAGCAGAGAAGAAATTGAAAGAGTAGATGAATGCACAACTGCAAAAGAAGTTTGGGATACACTGCAAACTTATCATGAAGGAACAAGCCATGTCAAAGAAACAAGAATAAACATTGGCATAAGGAAATTTGAATTATTCGAAATGCAAGAAGGAGAAACTATTGATGAAATGTACTCAAGATTTACTACAATAGTAAACGAAATGCGTTCTCTTGGCAAAACTTACACAATACAGGAAAGAGTAAGAAAGATCATGAGGTGTCTTCCAATCATATGGAGACCAATGGTAATAGCCATAAGACAAGCCAAGAACCTTGAATCACTGCCTCTGGAAGAATTAATTGGAACGTTAAGAGCACATGAACTATTGTTACAAGAAGACAAACCAATTAAGAAATGAAAGCACTAAAAGCTTCTCAAGAAAAAATCACAGCACAAATAGAAGAAGAACGAGAAGAAAATGAACAAGAAGACGCCGATGAAATTGCTCTTCTCACCAGAAGAATACAAAGAATGATGAGAAAAATAGATCAAATCAAAAAGGGATTTCAAAACAAAAATCCCCAAACCGAAGTTGACAAAAGTCAAGTCACATGCTTTGGATGCAATAAATTAGGACATTACAGAGCATAATGTCCCTCAAACAAAAATCCACCAAAACGATTTCCTTTCAAAAAGAAATCAATGATGGCAACATGGGATGATTCAGAAGAATCAGAAACTGAAGAAGAAGAAGCCAACGTATGCTTAATGGAAAAAACAGAGGAAGAAGAGGTAATAAGTTTTGAACCTTGTCATTTATGTGAACAAATGGGAAAAGAATTTGACAACTTGTTAAATGACTCAAATCTCTTATTCCAAAATGTAGTTCCTTAAAAGAACAATTTCATAAAGAAAAAGAAGAAAGTCAAGCTAAAAATAACATGCTAAAAATAACCATTCAAGAGTTGAAAGAAATAGAAAAACATATATTTGAAAATCAAGAAGGTTAAGAACGTTTTGCACTACAAACGGAGAACGTTCGACTAAAAAATAAAAACGAATTTCTCAAAACAGATTTATTGAATTTCTTTAAAGCCACCGAAACCTTTCATAATATAATGGGATCTCAAATAAGAATTTTTGATAAAGCTGGTCTTGGTTTCAATCAAACCCAAAAAACCAAGCTATATGAAAATTTCTTTGTCCCAGAAAGAAAAGAAGAAAAATGCAAAACTAGATGCTCATATTGTAAAAAACTTGGACATCTGGAATTTGCCAGCTATTTTAGAAAAAGAGATGAAAAGATTGAAAGGAAAAAGGTAATTGAAAGAGGAAATCATTCTATTAAAGCAGTTTTGAAAAAACTACAAAAAGGAGAACAATCTCCAGAAAGTTTCCTAAATGGAGAAAGTTCCAAAACAAAAGTTGAACCTTCTCCAGAAAAACTGAAAAAAAGAGAACAATCTGGAAACTCTTTCAAACCAAATTTTAAACCTTCTGAAACCCAGATTGTTAAATCTGTTTCGAAATCAACAACTAAATACTCAGCTGGTTTCAAAAATAAAGGAATGATATACCTTTCTAAAGAAAAAAGAAATGTCAAAACTAACTCTCAAGGACCAAAAACAAAGTGGGTACCTAAGGCTAAAATAATATCATATGCAGGTTGGTTTTCCAAGTATAAAGAGAAAGACTTGGTTCTTGGATAGTGGATGTTCAAGACACATGACAGGAGATACAAACTGCTTCATAACATTCATCAAGAAGGATGGAGGATCGGTCACTTTTGGTAATGACAATCAAGCTCAGATTAAAGGTAATGGAACCATTGGTAAGACACAATCTGCTCAAATACATGATGTTCAATATGTGGAAGGTTTAAAACACAACCTGTTAAGTATAAGTTAGCTATGTGACAATGGATGTGAAGTCATTTTTAAACCAAAGATATGTGAAATCAGGAAAACTAAAACTGGAGAAATCCTATTTTCTGGAAATCAAAAGAAAAATTTATATGTTTTGTATCTTGAAGAACTACCTGATGAATCATGCTTTATATCAATCAATAAAGATAAATGGATTTGGCATAAAAGGGCTGGACATATCAGTATGAAAACCATTTCAAAGATTTCTAAACTAGATCTTGTTAAAGGATTACTAAAACTTAACTTTGAAAAAGATAAAATATGTGAAGCTTGTGCAAAAGGAAAACAAGTCAAAAGTAGCTTTCACTCAAAAGATTTTGTAACAACAAATAGAACTCTTGAACTACTTCACATATATCTCATTGGGCCAGTCAAAACAACAAGTCTATGAGGAATGAAATATGGTTTTGTTATTGTTGATGATTTTTCAAGATTTATGTGGGTACTATTTTTGAAACAAAAAGATGATGCTTTTGAAGCATTCAAAAGATTCTGTAAAAATGTTCAAAATAAAAAAGAATCCAGTATCATTTCTGTAAGAAGTGATCATGGAGGATAATTCATAAATGCTTCATTTAAAACTTTTTTCGATGAACTTGGCATATCTCATAATCTCTCATATGCAAGAACTCCACAACAAAATGGAGTTGTTGAACGAAAAAATAGAATACTACAAGAAATGGCAAGAACTATTTTAGAAGAATCAAATGTTGAAAGATATTTCAGGCTGAAGCCATAAACACATCTTGTTATATTCTAAACTGTGTATCTATCAAAAAGATCATCAACAAAACCCCATATGAAGTCTGAAAAAATAGAAAACCAAACATCTCTTACTTTCATATTTTTGGGTGTTACTGTTACATTTTAAACAACAAAGATCTCATTGGAAAATTCGATGCGAAATCTGATAAAGCAATCTTTCTTGGATACTCAACCGATTCTAAATGTTATAGAGTGTTTAATTTAAGAACTAATGTTGTTGAAATAAGTATGCACATATTATTTGATGAGTTTGATGACTTAGATATAAGTAAAAAGGATGAGGAAGAAGAAACTCCAATTGAAACACAGCAGCAAAACAATTTGCAGAAAACAGAGATTGATAAATAATCTCTGTTTCATTCTCCACCAAAAAGCTAGAAAACGATTGAAGATCATCCTCAAACCGATATCATTGGAGACACATCTGATTGAATTAGAACCAGAAAATCATTCAAGAACGATGAAAACAACATGGCAATGATATCTCAGATCGAACCAAAATCAATCAAAGAAGCAATTATTGATCAATCTTGGATAAATGCCATGAAGGAAGAACTACTGCAGTTTGAGAAAAATGAAGTCTGGACCTTGGTACCTGATCCATTAGATCAAGCAATCATTGGTACACGATGGGTTTTCAGAAACAAACTAGATGAAGAAGGTAAGGTTATCAGAAACAAAGCAAGATTAGTAGCTCAAGGTTACAATCAACAAGAAGGTATAGATTATGATGAAACTTTTGCTCCAGTAGCCAGGTTAGAAGCTATTCGAATACTTCTTGCATAAACTTATCAAATTATTTCAAATAGATGTTAAAAGTGTTTTTTTAAATGGATTCTTAAATGAACAAGTATATGTAAAACAGCCCACAGGTTTTGAAAGTCAATCAAAACCAAATCATGTTTTCAAACTTACCAAAGCTCTATATGGCTTAAAACAAGCACCAATGGCCTGGTATGAACGACTAAGTTCATTCCTAATTAAAAATGGTTTTCTAAGAGGAAAAATCGACACCGCATTATTTAAGAAAACAGAGGGAAATGATTTACTCATCGTTCAAGTATATGTTGATGATATCATTTTTGGATTAACAAATGAAAAAATGTGTGAAAGCTTTTCAAAACTTATGCAAAGTGAATTTGAAATGAGCATGATGGAAGAATTAAGGTACTTTCTCAGTTTACAAATTAAACAATATGAAAACGACATTTTTATTTGTCAAGAAAAGTACATCAAAGAT
>NC_021167.2:23335666-23339135 GCF_000331145.2 Cicer arietinum
GATATACTTCTTGCAGTAGGATTATGTGCTCGATTTCAATCAGCACCAAAAGAATCCCATTTAACAGCAGTAAAACGCATATTTAGATATCTTGTTGGAACCACTAATTTTGGTCTTTGATATAGAAAGGGTTCCCATTTTGATCTTATAGCATACTATGATGTTGATTATGCCAGAGATAAAATTGAAAGAAAAAGCACAAGTGGAGCATGTCAGTTCTTAGACGAAGCATTAATCAGCTGGTCTTACAGAAAACAGAACACAATAGCCTTGTCAACAACAGAGGTCGAATATGTTTCAGCAGCAAACTGTTGTTCACAGGTTCTCTAGATTAAAAATCAATTTCAAGATTACTCTGTAAGTTATTCCAATATTCCAATTTATTGTGATAATACGAGTGCGATAAATTTGTCTAAAAATCCCATTCAGCATTCTAGATCAAAACATATTGAAATAAAACATCATTTTATTTGTGATCATGTCAATAAGAAAGATATTAAATTAATATTTGTTGACACTCAAAATCAACTTGCTGACATTTTTACAAAGCCTCTTGTCGAGGGTAGTTTCAATTTGATCAAAGAAAAATTGAAAATCATGAAAAATCCAGAAAATTCTGGATAAATTCTGCTTCTGCAGAAAACGGAGAACGTTTATCAGTCTCCGTTTCGCGAACATCATTCTCCGTTCTGAAAAACCAACATTCTCTATCTGAGTCATCATTTTCCCTCTCAAAACCAAAAAGGCAAATCTTGGCATTTAATACATGGGTCTCTCTGTCTGAAGATAGAGTGCTGACACAAGCTTTATAGCCCCCAAAATTCCTTTCCTCCTTCCCTAGGTTGACAACAACTGGTCAGAAAATAATCATTATTTTCTTTTCCTCCTCTCAAGTCAGAAAAACAGTTTCTCTTTTCAACCTCTTCACCTTCTTTTTCCCCAAAATCTGCATCAAAAGTCTATCTAAATACCAACCTTCTCCTCCATGTTTCTCACTCTAAAATCACTTACTCACAGACAAAAATGGCGCGAACCAAACAATCAGCACACAAAAATGATTCTCTTTGCTCACCATCTTCTTCATCCCCTTCATCTGATTCTGTGAAACGTTCCCCTTCTCCACCACCTCGACCAACACCACCACACACCTCATCTGATTCAACCTCTTCTGATAACAACCAAGAAATCTTCAATCCCAATCCTTTATCTACTGTTCTTCCACCACTATACACTTGTCTCACACCAAATCTTGCTCAAGTTCCTCCACATTTGCGTAACCAAACTATTCCTCAACGACGCTCAATGAGGGTTCAATCTGGAATTGGAACCTCAAAACCCTCAGACCCAAAAGCACATTCCTTCATCGTCTCAGATGATTCTTATGATTCTTCCCCTCCAACATCAGCAAGGGCACCACAAAACATCAAACCTACCACATCATCAAAATCAACCTTCTCCTCTGAACCCTCACAATCAACTCCCTCAAACCAAAAACAGAGATTGATAAATGAAATTGTCTCCCCTCTCACTAAACGAACTGAACCCCTTTCTCAATCCAAACCAAAAACAAAACCCATGAAAACAAAAAATGCCATGACGATTGCGCAATTCCTTGCTCAAAAGAATCTCCCAAATCCTCAAAGGAGAAAAACCCTCACTCCCAAACAAGACCTCAAACACTGTCAACCCACCTCTCCAGAACATTCTCCACAATGTTCCCCACCCCAACCTTAAGAACGTTCTCCAATTCCGGAACGTTCTCCTGTTCAAACTCCCTTCTCTCCTCCATCACAAGAACGTTCTCCAAATCAAGAACGTTCTTCTACTCACACAGTTTTTCCTCCAAAATCGATTCCACATCCACAACCTTCTCCATCAACACACGCCAAACATTCTCCCACTCCAGAAACGTTCATCTACCTCCACCTCTTCTGAATCTGAACCATCTCCACCATCTAAAAAATCCAAACAAAATACTCCGCATCTGATTTCCCCCAACAAAACCAAACTCTTCAAAAACAAATGGGCTCAACGCCCAATTGGGATCGGACGATTTTTTGTCTTTGACAAACTCATCATTGAAGGCAATGTTGTCCAGCATCACACATATGCTCTTGGCTGGACCTCATTCCTGCAAACGTCTGAATGTTACTACCCAGATGTTGTCCGAGCATTCTACTGCAATGCAAAGACTTTTGCTGACAAATCCCTTATCATTTCCATGATAAAAAGAGTTGAGATCAAATTAACCCCGGACATTCTGGCTTCCATACTTCGGTTGTCCACAGAAGGCCCATCTGTGTTTGGCAATAACTGGTACTTAGCTTTAAATCTTCAAAAGACTGAAGTATTGTCTGATCTGTTTCAAGAAGGATCAACTTGTTACTTGTCAACATACCTCAAACCCCTCCATAAAGTGTTCAACAGTATGTGCCAGCATACTCTAATCCCTCAATGTGGGAGTCATGAGTATGTATCTGACAATGACGCACTGCTCATCCACCATCTCCTAAATTGCAAGCGTCTGAACCTGCCTCATGTGATTCTCCAACACATGATCTATGCAGCAACCAAAGACTACAAGAAGAATAATGTTCCTTATGGAATGGTATTAACTAAAGTCTTCAGGTATTTTGGAGTTTCCCTTTCTTCTAAAAAGTCTTTAATCAAAATCTCCAAATTCTCCACCAAAAATTTCTCTCATATGAGAAAGACTTTTTCTGCCCCACCTTCATCCACCACATCTTCATTTCCCATCTCTCTCAAAAGAAAAAGATCTGCGCGACTCCGGACTGCCAAAATTCTCATTCCATTTTCACCCTCCTCATCTGACCACTCACAAGAAGCAGTTCCAGAACCTGCTCAAGAACGTTCTTCACCTCCTCAATAACGTTCTCCAACAAAACACCAGAATCCTTCAACCTTTCTTCTTACATCATCCACCATTTCTTCAATTGACTTCATTTCTTTTTCTCAACTTCTTCGCTCTCCAATTCAGGATTTTGGGACATTTTTGACTAATCAAAACATAAGCACCATGTCCCCACTCTTTGTCTCACCACAAAAAACCAGCTCTTCTATTTTTAGCATTAGTCAGTTTTTGAACTTCCCAGAACCTGCTGCTCCATCTAAAAATTTGTCTACCCCACCTGCGTCTTTCCCATCCATGTCCACATTTGTTGGCACTCTTCCATCTACTTTTGGGTCTCCCAATATAGTTGTTGCCACTACTACTCATCAAACAACTCATCTTCGCACTCCTCCTCGCCAGTCTGAACCTTCCAACTCAGATATCATGGCTGCACTGCAAATCATTATGGCTCGACAGCTTCAGCAAGATCAAGCAATCACTATGCTAAGAACTTGGCTCACAGAGCAACTTGCTCCCAAGCTGGGAATTCCACCTCCACCACTTCATCTGGTTCCTCCTCCTCCCGAAGTTCCTCCACCAGGAAAATCCTCCTCTTCG
>NC_021167.2:23339523-23356897 GCF_000331145.2 Cicer arietinum
AAAACAGGAACTCCAGATTGATCATCAAATCTCCAGAAAGATCAAAACAAATCTCCAGAAAGGACTTTTGTTTTAAACTAATCAAGGAACGTTCTCTGTTTTTGATAAAAACCAAGAACGTTCTCCGTTTTTCTGTTTTCATAACCAAGATCAATCTTGGGTTATTTTCTTAAGTTTTTAACAGGAATTTAAAAGGTACATTTACAATTCAAACCCCCTTCCTTGTAAATCGACATTGTTACTTCACTATTTGCAATTAAGAGTATTCATAGTGTAAGAACTGAACTTGTTTAGTGTAGTTCTTGAAAACCACTTTCAAATCAAGTTCAGTCTAGTTTTGAATCGATTTTGAAAATCGGTTTATAAATATAAATCAATTTAATATTTTGAATAAATTTTTGGCTTAATTGCAGTTTTGGTTTCCTATTTTAGGTGAATCACGAAAATAATCCTCCCATTTTATTTTTCCCCTATTTTGATCTCTCAAACAAAATTTTGGTCCAAAACTTGATGCAATGTTATTTTTTTTGCGCTTATTTAAGTCACATTATGTCCCCAAGAACTCGTGGTGCAACAATTGCAATTGAGATCTATGATAAAAATGGAGTACTGCGGCTTAGATATAAAAAAATTTCAAAGAGAAAAGTTTCGATTATCTTTCAAAAAAGAAAAGTTGAAAATTCTTTAGGAAAAAATGTTTTTGAATTTATAAAAAGAAAATGATTTAATTTTTTTTTTCGAAAATAAATTTTGATTTTTTTTTTAGAAAAATAAATTTTAAATTTTTTTATAAAAAAGATATTAAATTATTAAACTATTTTCAAATTAAATTTAATTATTTATTTTAAGTCATGACCTATCAATGCAACAGAAGTAATATTAACAGATTATGTTTTTACCCTTCACTCTTTTATTTAGTAAAATATAGATTTAGTTGTATTTTTTGTCCTTATATTTACATTGATTCACGGAATTAGTCTTTCTATTTTAAAAATCGACAGTTTTGGTCTCTCGATCAGATTTTTAAACTAAAAAAATGACGATTTAATATATTTTAAATGATGTAACATACAATTTTATGATATAGAACATTTTAGACGCATTAATAATTCATATGTCATTCATTTAATTAAAAATATAAAAATTTCTGAATTTGAAATTTAAATTTTTACTATTTCAATTATTTCAATTTCATAGGTGTTAATCACTCTATATCATCGTATCATATGTTATATTATTTAAAATATTTCAAGTCATCATTTTTTAATTAAAAAATTAGAAAAAATGATCAAAATTATCGACTTTTAAAATAAAAAAATTAATTTTATGAATCAGTATAAATAAAAGGACTAAATCTACAATTAAATCTAAAATATATATATTCTTCAAAAGTTGTAAAACCAATGTATAAAAAATACTGGAACCAACTTTTATTTCACATATTAAAAAAGTGATTCTTTAAACGAGAGTTCGATCTTAAGTTCTATATAAGCTCTGTTGGACAGTTAATATATAACATACAAACATGAAAATTCGAAGGTTTTGTTTATCGCAGCCACTGCAACCACAACAAACAATGTTTTTGTTTTCAACTAGGTCAAGGTTTGTTTCTCTTTTCATTCCCAAAAAGTTTCTTCCTTTTAATTTCATTCCCTCCTTTTGCTTCTCAGCTTCAACCCTATTCCCTCAATTCAATAATCCTCATCTTGACAATTCCATTTCATTGTTCAATTCTTTGCTCCGTAAGAATCCTACCCCACCACCCATTGAATTTGGCAAGATTTTAGGTTCCATTGTGAAAGCTAAGCATTACTCAATTGCTATTTCCCTTTTTCAACAAATGGAAATTAGGGGAATTAACCCTGACTTTGTAACTTGCAGTCTCTTAATCAATTGTTTTTGCCAATTAGGTCATATCACTTTTGCTTTCTCTGTTTTCTCAAAGATTCTCAAAAGGGGTTATCACCCAAATACAATAACTTTGAATACACTCATCAAGGGTTTTTGTCTCAAAGGCGAGGTTCATAAAGCATTGCACTTTCATGACAAGGTGGTAGCACAAGGATTTCATTTGAATCAAGTTAGTTACGGGACTTTGATCAACGGGTTATGTAAAGTTGGAGAAACAAGAGCAGCTCTAGAGTTGCTGAGACGAGTTGATGGGAAATTGGTTCAACCTAATGTGGTAATGTACAGCACGATTATTGATAGTATGTGCAAAGATAAACTTGTTTCTGATGCTTGTGATTTATATTCTGAAATGGTTGTCAAGAGAATTTCTTTGTTCCTGATGTGGTAACTTACAGTTCCCTCATTGATGGATTGTGCAAATCGGGGAGAATTACATATGCTATGGAGCTTGTCATTGATATGCATGATAGGGGCCTACCACCTAATATATATACTTACAATTCTATATTGGATGCTTTATGCAAAAGCAATGATGATGATAAGGCAGTTGCATTATTGAAAAAATTTAAAGACTTGGGTATTCAACCAAATATGTGCACGTATAATATTCTTCTCAATGGATTGTGTAAAAGTTGACGAATAAAGGATTCCCAAAAGATTTTTGAAGATCTTTTGGTCAAAGGCTACAATCTAGATGTCTATACATATACCATTATGATACAAGGGTTTTGTAACAAGGGCTTGTTGCACGAAGCGTTGGATTTGTTTTCAAAAATGAAAGACAATGGCTGCATTCCAGATGCTTTAACTTATGAAATAGTTATTCATTCCCTCTTTGAAAAATATGAAAATGAAAAAGCGGAGAAACTTCTTCGGGAAATGATTGTGAGAGGTCTTCTTTAAGACAGAAACTAGGTGAGATATTTTTCTATTTAAACTTTATTATTTTGAATCAATGTTTCAACATTATTTTCTCATTTCAATCAATTTTGTTAAGTGTGTTTATAATTCACAAATTGGTAGATCGGTAGTTCCAACTTGAGAGAAATTTGTAGAATATTAAAATTATTGTTGTCTTATGAGTGTTAGGTTTTTATTTTTTTTTCATTAACAGTATTGCATAGCCAATACCTTCAACAATAGTAAATATCATGATGGTTAACTATATGATAAAAATTTCATATCCATTGAGACCAAGAGGATGAATCAGATAGTCTTGTTGTGATTAGTGCAGAGAAAATCAATATTCATTTCAATATCTTGATGGTTAACTGTATTAGTGTTGTTGTAACTATTCTTTTTGATTCATTGCTGCCATTCCTGATATACTGCTTTGGAATCTTTACAAATACAAAGGCAGAATACATGTAAAATCTGATGGGGATTATGGATATAAATTAGCTTGTTTAGGCCTAAAAGCAAGGTCCATAATATTTAGGGGAAAAGGGTTAGTTAGTTAGAGAAGTAGAACATTGTGAATACTGATTGTAAAATTCTCAATACTAGTATTTATAGTTCCTTTTTTCAACTGTTTTGTTTATCCCTTATCCTTTAAATGGGTTAAATGTTAAATGAACATCATTTAGATTCACAGTATTTATAATTTGGAAGGTGTATCGTATTGAGATCAAATGTTCCTCATTGTATAGATTACAATGAGAAGCATATTAGAGATATAATTATATTCATTTGTTTCTGCATTTCCTATTGACAAATAAATTTCCAATTGATTTCTGTTTCCTTTTACGGAACCTCGAATGATTGCCAATGCATTTGTGGTAGTCCTGTCTTCTGTTGTTTGTCTCCTTTTCTGTCTAAATATATCGAGAACTTGGTTCGGACTCAGGACATATATCTTACCAGGATGTGAGTCTAATTCAGCAGATATATCTCACGAAACTGATTATTGTGTTGAATGTTGCAAATTTCAATATAAATAGTCAAAAACTCTAAACATTATAGGTATCTTAATGCTATGAATTCATGGGATTGTAAAGAACAAAATAAGTCAAATTAACTGAAGTTCCTGGTTCCAGACCTAGGTTTGTCCATGATGCAGTCACTCTTGCTTTCGATGAACTCCTATTCCATAAGACCATTGCTAACTTGTTATAACTGAGAGGGCCTGCCCAAACCTGCACATGTGCTTCAAGAAGTGTTAGAAATTAAGATATCATCTTAGAATATCTAATATAATGTTGGAGTATCTTAGTTTCTCTCGTAGGATCTGTTTCTAATCTTAGAGTATCTTAAATTATCTTGTTAGATTAGTTTTCAAATTACTTAGTTATTATAAATTTATAATTATTATTTTTCCTGATTTCGCTATTTATTTAGGATTATAAGTTTAATATCCTTATAGATAGGGGTTAGTCTGTTTATCTTCAACAAGTTTTATGAAGAAATTTCCCACTACTAACACAAGTGCATTTCTCTCCAAGGAAACATCTATTAGTTATAGTATCTAGTATCTACATATTTAAGTGACAAGCTATGGAATACAAATACTAACATAGACATAAGACACGAAACATATATTTACACGTACATAGACAATAGTATATTCAACATAATGGTCCAAAGGGAAATGACTCCTGACATTCAAAGCTATAGTATCATGATTAATGGATTTTGTAATATTAAAATGGTGGACGAAGCTGTGAATCTCTTTGAAGAAATGCAATGTAAAAAATTCATTTTTGATGTGGTAACTTACAATTCTTTTATTTATGGTTTGTGCAAATTTGGGAGAATCTCATATGATTTGAGGCTTGTGGATGAGATGCATGTTATAGTTCAACCACCTAATATACTCACTTACATGTGGAGTAACCCTGCCTTTATCTTTTATTGCAAAATAATCACTATATATCCACCTGATGATTTCATACATGTATCCTTGTGGTTCTGTCATAAACTAAACTATTGTTCACATATCAAGTAACTTAAAAAAATTTATTTTGAATACTTATACTTTTGCATAATAATTATAATATTACAAAGCTTAAATGATTTAGAATACTAAACTTAAGGTTGAATGGCTTAAATTGATGTGTAATGAGTAGAATATGTGTTAAAGAGAAGTATTGAGAGTTAGAAAGGTCATGAAATTGTTGTGAGGAACACAGCTTAGAGTTTAGATCTTGTAGGACGCTGACACTGATACATATAAGATAGTTTTTCACCTTCATTGATGCATCAACTTTTGGAAAAAATAAACATGCTGTAACTAAATTTAATGCTTTTAACCTCCATCATTAATCATCATTCCTTTGACACGTCTTTAATCTATGTAGTTGCGCATGAGATGTGTCTAAGGGGTCTAAGGTGTATTGAAGTGAAGAAAAACAAGTTATATTTTTGGGACACTTATTTGAGGTGTCGTATGAGTGTCAAAATGATGCATGTCAGACACAACGATTAAATCTAACCTCAAAGATGTATGTACTTCATAGTTCATATCCATGTCTATTTTGTAATTTAGACTACTATGGAAATGTCGATTTTTGTTTTTTGTGTGATTTGTGTCACTTTGTGATATGGTTAGGATTGTTAAGTGAATGTTTTTTTTCTTCCTACTTTGTGGTTATTTCGATGCTTCATTTGAAACTTAGTTAAATTTGTTCATCTTTGAAGGTTGCTAGTGGTTTGGAAGTTGCCACCAAGTGCCAAATGAAATGCTAATATATTATATGTTGCGTCTGAAGTAGAGTGAGAGTGAAGCATGTCAGCTGAAAACTCTTCTCCCCATTTCCTCCAAATGTACTTTCATTAGTAATAACTAGATATTAATCCCCGAGTTGTGCAGTAGAATTTAATATATTAGTAAGTATAAAATAACAATAATATATAATTTAAAAATTATGTTAATTTTGTTTTACAGTAAAATATATTCAAGTGTTTATGTACTTAAAGGTAAATATATTTTTGAATAATTATATATAAGTTAGGTTTGCTTTAGTACAAAAATAAAAAAATAAAAAATTAAAATATTGTTGACTAATACAATTTATGTAAAATATATTTAAATGTGGAATTGGTTTATTCAAGCTTTTGGATTCCATTGAAGTGGTTGTTCTAATAATATATTTGTTAAATAGTTATGTATTTCTTTATTGTTAAAATTATATATTTAGCTACAATATTTCTTCATTTTATATAATTTATATTAGTTTTGAAACATTAGATTTATAAATTTATGTACTTTTTCACATTTTTAATTTTATATGTTCAAATTTATGTTTAAATTTTGTGATAGTTTGTTAAATTCAAAATATTGAAACAATTCATTCGTGTGTGCCTTTGAATTTTTCAAATAATTACTTGACACAGTCAAGAAACTTCAACGGTGGTTGAAAAAAATTGTAGGCAAGAAAAGTTTGTGAATGTTTAAGACATAGATTTTTAATAATTATATGTAAGTTAGATTTGTTTTAGTACAAAAGAAAAAGTTAAACATTGTTGACTAATACAATTCATGTAAAATATATTTAAATGTGGAATTGGTTTATTCAATCTTTTTAATTTCATTGAAGTGGTTATTCTAATAATATATTTGCTAAATAGTTATGTATTTCTTTATTGTTAAAGTTATACATTTAGGTATAATATTTCTTCATTTTATATAATTTATTTTAGTTTTGAAACATTATATTTATAAATTTATGTACTTTTTTCAATTTTATATGTTCATTATAATTTTGTCAATCTCACTATCGATATAAGCATGCACTAAATAGTATTGTGTGTTTTGTTATATATTATAATATTTATTTGTGAGTGATAGTTTGTTAAATTCAAAATATTAAAATAATTCATTCTTATGTGTCTTGGAATTGTTCAAATAATTATTTGACACGGTCAAGAAACTTTAAGAGTGGTTGAAAAAAATTATAGGTAAGAAAAGTTTGTGAATGTTTAAGACATAAAAAGTTTCGACTCAATAATGATATAGTTAGAAGTTCTTCATTTACAAATATTTAATATTATTCATTTTTTTTTGTTTAAAATATGCTTTGTTTTTTTTAATTATAAAAAGAAAAAATGTTATGGGAGACACATTCAACAAAGGAAAAAAAAAAACTCATTTTGTATGTAATAATATTGATATATGATCTTGAACAATAATTGACAATAGAAAAAACAATATTATTTAAGTATCTGTGAACTAATAGTGTCTATGTCACACATAATGTGACATATATAGATCTTGATGTGTGTATTTAGTTGAATTTGCGTTGTGATGATTTGAAGATATTGGATAATTTGTATTTTTTTTATGAGTTATTTAAATGAAAGTTTTATGAGTAATTATAGTTTTTTAAGTGTATTAATAAGTCATTGAGTGATAAATTAAATCTGAAATTATATAATGTATGAAATAATTGTACTTGGACAAGTGAAAAAGTTTGCATTATATATTGAAAAAACAAAAGATAATTAAATAGAAGATTAATTTGGAATGTGTCACATCATAATTATGAATTTGGAATGCGTCATATCATAATTTCAGTGAGTTGGCAAATATTGGAGGATGTGGCATAGATGAATTTTTTTTTTTTAGTTTTGTTTTAATTATTATAATAGATAATAGAAACTAACGTGATAAAACTTTTTTTTTTAATTTTAAAGAAAAACTATTTTAAATTTTCTATAAACAATAAGCAATATTCCTCAAACGTAAAATAAATAAGGATCATGTTAATAAATATTTGTTATATTTTTTAGTTTGTAAAAGTTCCCAAAAATAAATAAGTTCTCATTGAATTAATATGTCCCAACGACTCTTTTTTATTAAAACTCTTGGTATTTGGGATAAAATAATAATGTTATTTTTTTTAACAAAAGAAATGTTATACTTCCTTCACATCTTCAAAAAAAAAAAAAACTTTGATCTTCATCTCCAACAAAATATCAAATTCTCAAATAAAAATATTCAAATCTAAGACAATTATCTAGAACTTATATGTTAAAGCCTCATCTTCTATATCTAAATTCATGATAAAAGTAACATTTTTTTCTTAACTTTTTTGTGTGACCTATATAT
Organism: Cicer arietinum; assembly: GCF_000331145.2. NCBI lineage: Eukaryota > Viridiplantae > Streptophyta > Magnoliopsida > Fabales > Fabaceae > Cicer > Cicer arietinum. The sequence goes on from NC_021167.2 coordinate 23,347,481, forward strand.
ACTCAATAATTGTGTCATAACTTGAGCTAAAAATATTATTTTGATGTGAAACCACAACCATTATATTCCTAATATAATGTACATGTCTACATTTTGTATGCCAACATCGAATCCTAATTTTGCAGTTTCTGAAACAAAGCAACATTCAAATTGGTTAGCTTTTAGGGTTGGTCGCCCAACGACCAAAGTAGCTCACCAAGCAACTTGATCATTTTCTGAAAATTAAGAAATAAACAAAAAATAAAAAATCACAATAATTTGTTTTTATTTAAAATCTAAATTAAAGCAGCACAAAAGAAAAAATAATTTCCATTAGTTATTTAAATAAGTTGAGTTCGATAACGCTTTAAATATTCAAAGTCATCTATAATTGATGTTGTATTAAGTAGACTAGTAATGTCTTTTTCAATATAAACAATTAACTTATTTGTAAGAAACCAATAGTACATTTTATTTATGAGTTTTTTTACGATTTTCATTGCCATTGCCAACAAAACTAGAATGGTGCCCCTACCTCTAGTTTTATTTGGGTGCTCCTATGATTCATCAAAGAATTTCTTGAAACTCTTATACTTTTATTCATGAAAAATTGCGTACAAATTTATCTAGTTGGAAAACTAATAATCTCTCTTTTGCAGGTCAGATTACTTAAGCTCAGCCATCTCTATCTTGCATCCTAGATTATGTCATGCAAACTGAAAATATCTTTGTTTATGTGTATGACGAGGCTGAAATTTTTTGTAGGGATTTCATATAGGGTCTACAAATCAGCATCGCAAGTGTCATCTAGGTTCTTGGGAGAAGATTTGTAGGCCTAAGAAATAGGGGGTCTAGGTATTAGAAGTCTTTGTATGTTGAATTGGACATACATTTATAAGTTTTCTTGACAAATGGTGGCTGGCCCAAATAAGACAATTGGACTAAATTATTTAACTTAAGTACTCATTCTTGGTTGGATTGGAACATTACTACAAGTAACATTGGGGCTAGCGACATCAACTGGGCTATGTTCTTTGGGGTTTCGGTTGGACTCTCTGAAAGGATCGTAATAAGTTGGTCTTTTCTAGGGAAACTACGCTTGGTACTAGTCTTACATGAGAAGGAGGGAACTCGTTTGCGTTCAAGTCACTGGATGAAGCCTCCACCATATTTTGTGAAGATTAATACAAATGGTTCCTACTTTTGCAAGTCTACGACTTGCGACAATCTCATAAGAAATCAGGATGATCATTTCTTGAATGGTTTTATCAAGAAGCTTGAAACTAGAAATGTCCTCCTTGCTAAAATTTGGGGTATCCTCTTGGACATTTGTATGGCGAAAGATATGCCTCTAACTCATATCACTCTTAAAATCGATTATGTTTATGTTGTCGGTATGATTTATCATATCTATTATCCACCTCCTAGGTTGGTTTAGAGCCGGCCTAAGTGAGAGACACGTAAAGCCTTGCTTTATATCTAGTCAAAAAATATTTTTTTACTCTAACTTTTATAAGGTATAAAGGTTCAATAATATATTATAAAAAAATATTTTACTTTTCACATATACAAAAAAGTCTCAAAAAAAAGTTTTAATTTTCAATTTTTAGCGGAATCATTATTTATTTGGATTGATAATTTTCAATCTAGAAAATATCACAGTAAAACATTCATCTTAACTTTTGCTATCAACCGATAAAATATAAATTAAATAATCTTCTTACTACAAATAAATTGGCTAACGAAGATGGTAGAGATGAGAGAAATATTAATTATAAATTGAAAAATTACAAGACAAAAAGTGAGCACATTGGCCACATAGAAATATTAGTTATAAATTGAGAAATCAAGTCGTGAACATATTGCTAACATGAATTATTGGAGTAGTAGTATACATACTATTTTCTTCTTCAACTAAAAGATGAAAAATTTTACATGAATTATTGATGTTGTTGTAGAACAGTTGAAATGTATTATTTTATTTTTTTGAAAAATATAAAAAAAAATATATTTGGAAATGTTATTAATTCTCCTAAAGAAATTTTCTATATTTATTAAATAAAATATTAATAATTTATTTATTAATTTTTGAAAATACTTATGTGAAACAGACTCTTGTGCAAACATTTTGGCTTTGTTTGGTCATGATGGAGATTTTTCTACGATTATGTAAGACTCTGTTCTTGCTAGTGTTAACTTTTGTTAATGACTTAAGGGGAGCATGTTCCCCTATTATCATGTCTTAGTTTAGTTTTAAATATAATGAACAAAATTATCAATCAAGTAATAAATTTTAAATTATTTTGTTTCTATTAATTTTTTACAAATAAATTTATTTGGGTTAGCTAAATACTCCATTTGGTCTCAAATATTATAAACAAAAATGAAGTTAAAGAAAATTAACGTTTTTAGATGAAATATATAAACTTTTCAATGCATTGCATATATTTTAAGACAAAATATAAAAATAAACCAACTTATGAAAAAAATGGGCTAGTCAAAACAACTTCATGATTACACTACACTTCCTGCTATAGTTAAGATATAGAAGACATGATTGAAACGGCTATCAAAAAGAGAAATATAGCATGTATTATGTTCACAAAGAAAAGAAAATGACACTGGTTTCTGCACATAGAAAATTCAAATATAACGTTTAGAAATTTAAGTTACACCAAATGTTCAAAATTCAAATTTAAAATAAATAAAAATTGAGGGATGTAAGGATGATTTGCTGGGATGGAGAGTTAAGGCAATAAGTAATATAGAGGTTGGGAATTCAAACCTCACATCTAAGATAATAGTGATAATTACTAACAAAATTAACATTGATTAATTAAAAAAGTAAATAAAAAATCTAGATTTTGGGATGTAGAAAAATACAATATGACGTCTTAAAACTTAAACTTTAAAAAAAATTATATATATATATATATCAATTATAAAAAAGCTTCAAATATAGCATAAAGAAAAGTTAAATTTGTGGGTGTTAAAAATCCAAATATTACATCTATAAATAGATTTTTAACGCATAAAACTCAAATATAATTGTCTCCAAAATTGATTTTAGTGTAAAACTAGAATTTATAACTATTGAACTTAAATGTTAAAATATAAATACATCTACACATAAATCACTTAAAATTCAACTAAATTTTAACTAAAATTAATTTTACAAAATCAATTTATTCATATTCAATTTTTATAACAGCAGAATAAAAAAAGCACTAAGACAATTTTCACCTACTTAAATACTTCAGAAATTGGATGGAGACAATGATGACGATGATAACGATGACACCAGTGATAATAATGATGATGATAAAAGCAAGATAGGATTCATTGTCAAATTTAACTATACATTGGGAGGTAATATTCAATGTAAGATCCAAAATATCACCTAATCCCAAAAAAATCCAAGTTGATAGAAAATGAGTTTTATAGCATTACCATCCATTCGTCAATCCTTTAAAACAAGGAATTGATTAGGCTTGGATAAATGGCCAAGACAACAACTCTATATACAAAGGTAGGTCGATTCTAAAAAATCCCCTGAAAGATAAGAATTTGCAATGTTATGGTGACTACGTATAGTTATTTAATGTTTCATATCATAAGAGCACTTCATCTAATTGGAGCTACTTTTATTATCCACTGCTTCTTTGAGTTTTCTCCCTAATGCAAATGCCAAAGGAGGAGGAACAGCATTACCAATCTGCCTGTGCTTGTGTATGATGTTACCATAAAATTGATAGCAATCTGGGAAGCCCTGCATTTATGGATGAAAAACATGATAAGTTCATAAATGGTTTTTGAACATCAGATTTTTTATGTCAAATACGATGTTCTTTGGTTTTTGTGTACTTTGAAATGTGTGTAAGTTGTCAAAGTCAAGAGAAAGATATAGATAAACATATAAAGTGTCACATACAATATCTCTATTTTAATGTTCAAATAATATAACTGTAAGTTAAAGATGATACCAAATTAAAGGGAAATTCAAATATGAATTTGAAAAATGTTTAAAACACCAACTGTCACAAACGGCGTCTCTTAGAAGTAGATATTTATGGTTCATCTTCGTTCTCATGACTGACATAATGAAAAATGATCTTCTCTACTGGTATAAGCACTTACTTGAGATCGGGCACATTCACGAACAGTAAGAATTCTATCTTGGTCAGGGTGGAAGCACATTCCAACTTTCCCCATTGGTTGAGGATCGGTAATGGAAGTTGGGAAATTTCCTTGCCAATCCAACCTACCAAAGAGTCCCTTCCATTGATTATGTCTCTTAGCTGTGTTTGGCAAGCACCATGGTATCAAATCAACAACTTGTCCAGTAGACAATTTAATCTGCATTATACATTAGATAACACTCATTAGATTATTAACCACACAAAAAAAATGGTCATGCTAAAATTCACAAAGATTGAAATTTACCTTTTCATCTGGAAGATCGCGCCAATCACAACCTGGTCTCTTAGGAATTCTCTGACATCGAATCAAGTTCAACTCATTCATCTCCTTTGATATATGATCAGTCAAGACAGCCATGTTGCCTCGAATCTTCTTTTGAAACCATGAGTTGGGATCGCTTTGATACTGCGAGCATAAAGCCAAGTCACTTGAGTATAGAGGTAACTCAAATTATTTCAAGGTTAGAAGGATAAGATAACCTATGTAGCACAGATACCTTGGATTGAAAGTATGTCTGGCATCAAACACTATAATGTCTAACACCGACACAACACTGATACATGTTTTTACGTTCAATCCCTTCCATTTTCTTAACTTACGACCAGTGAATATGTGCCGGTGTTTGGTGTTCGTGTCGGTATTTGTACTTCATAATAGATAACATATGTCTTTCCTATTTTACATACCTCCATGTTTGTCCTAGAGGCTCCATTGCCAACAGCTGGGAGATCACCAATGGTATCCCGAACAGTTATTGCCCGTAACGGGGCACCATTTGCGGTACTGCGGACAGCAGCATACTGGACATTTTCCGACAATTTTATTTTCAACTCAGGGGCAGAAAAGACATGCATTGGTTCTGGCCACTCAGGAAGTACGTCCTCCGGCGAGGCAGCCCAAATAAATGCTCTTTTTCTTGACTGTGAAACCCCAAAAGCTCCAGCCTCAAGGATACCAAACCTCACCTTTTGAACAAGAAAATCAGCATTTGTTAAGATTCAATTTAACTCCAAAGTGAAATAACTTGAGGAAAAAAGACAGTTATGCAATTTTACCTGATAACCCATCTCAAGAAGTGAAGCCAAAGCTAAACGGAATGTCTGTCCTTTATTAAAAGACACAAAGTTCCTCACATTCTCCAACAGGAAATACCTCGGCCGAAAATAATCAGCAAAGGATAAGAATGCTAATATCATCTCACACTGGACCTTACTCCAAGTGCTTGTGTTGAATCTATTCATCCCAGAGAAACCCTGCAACAACAAATTATTCAATCATCACGGCAAAGTATCAATATCAGAAAAAGGCAAACAAAGCCAAGAGTTACACAAACCTGGCATGGAGGTCCTCCATTAATGAAATCAACTTGGCCAGGCAAGGGTAAATTACTTAAATCCTTCTCATCAAGTGAAGAGGCCAATTCTGCAGCATCAGTTGTTGAGATGCAATCATCTATGTCCCCACATTTCTCCATTATAGCTCTGCATTACAATCATTTAAGAGTCACTTAAATGGGTTCCAATCTATTCAACCTTGTGGACTAGAATCAGTGTTGTTAAATAGCGACTATAGCAATGCAATAGCGCTATAGGATAACAGAATTTGAACAAATCACTAGTGTTTTGCAATACACTATTTAGTACAACATGTTGTCAAATAGTGGCTTTAGAGGACTTTCCACAATCTGTGATTGACAACACTGACTGGAATATTTTCTCTGGGATCATTTACCTAAGAATAACATTGCAATTGTTAATAAACACCAACGCTTCAGGATGATTAGCTTTAAACGCATTCCCAGCTGGTTCTTCATACTCAATAGCCCATTTAGTTGATGAAACCCCTGAAGCATGAAAGCAGTATCACATAAGTTACATTATATACATAGATATAGCACATATAGACAATCGTGTTTCAATCTTCTATAATAAAAATTGTAGTTACGCTTACCCGACTGGTGCAACCCTTCTGATAAACCACCACAACCTGCAAAAATGTCCAAGGTTGCTAAACGTTTTTCATTTGATGTTTTTGTTTCAAGATCAGGATCTGAAATGCTATCTCCCTCTTTGCATTTTCCCTTTTTCTTTCTAGCCACAGCATCAGCTGTATGTCCACTAGAATATTTTACTTTGATATGAGCTGGCAACTGTGAAACAAATGAAAAATAAAATTGTTATTCTTTGAAAATCATATATGACCTTTATACTTGCATCAAAATGTTGAATTGATATCATGAAAATATCCTAATATTTAGAATATTGATATTTTCCTTCCCCAAAATATCAACAATAACAATAACCTAATAATTTAATTAACACTAAACTATACTAAAATAAAATATCTGATTGAAGTTTAATTGAAAAATTAATGGCAGCAAAGATATCTATGTAGAATACACGGATTTAAAATTTGAAGATAAAAAGCATAAAAACTTCATATATCATAAAATGCCAATGTTTTTTTAGATTTATCTGAGGATTAGCAAGCACATTATTATACAGTTATAATAAAAGGGTTAATAATATACTACCTTCTTGAGTGAGCCAGTGGCAGGATCATACAAGAGCTCGCAGAAAAAGACATTTTGAAAGATTCTGGGAGCACTTCCTTCAAGGATGTCATTCTTTTTCCTGACTTCACATTTACCTTCAACGGATTGTACAGAGATTGTACATGTTTCATCACTGTAATACACCTAAAATCATATATCATGACATCTGAGTCAATAATAATAAACACTTACACGGAGACAACATATGCAAAACAGAACAAACAGTCTAAAGATAATACAAAACACAAAAATCAAATCACATGTAAAGTCAATAAGATCAAGCACCAATGACTTTGGTATGAAAAAAATTAATTTAAAACTTGCATTACAGATGATTTTTGTGCATGTTGATTTAGTTAACTTTTATGTAGCTTTTACCTCTTGTACATCAGAGCAGTACGCCTTCTCATCTGATACATCTTCCGGTCGGAAGAATCTTCTGACTTTGAGCTCCGTAGATTTCATCTCAGCTTGTTTTACTTCCTTTTTGGCAATGATCTCGAGCACTTGGCAAACAACATAAGCTTTCAACCCTACATTCCTCCCACTCTTATGAGTTCCCTGCTCTATCATTTCCTCAAATTCAAAAGGACTGACATAAACATAGTCGTTGAGAAAATATTGGGTTCCCTCCAATACAAAACTAGACTTAGACGAATTTACTTTGAAAGTGTCCTTCTCCTTTTCGGCTTCCTCTAATTTGCAAGAGTGACAAACGCCAGACCCTAGACCCAATGTATCAAACGGAAGGCTGAAGAAAGCACCTCGTTCGGGCCAGTACAAGCTTTTACAGTAATATTCAATAGGTAGTCCTTTCTTTTTTCTTTCTTCTGCTCTTGCACGGTCAAGTTTATCAGCAACAAGATTATCCTTTCGATATTGATGCCCCCAAGGAACTTTTCGGATGCTTGCAACATTTGTCCGCTTAACATCCTGCAGTGCTACATCCTTGCACTCGTTAGTCAAAAACACCTCTCTCTCGTTAGCCGTGTTTCCAAGAACAGTCTGACAACCATGCTGCATCATTCTACCGTGAAACATTTTTCTCCCGTTCTTTGATTCAAACATATATTCAACATAATATATGTCAGGAAGTTCATCTGATTCATCAACTTCCACCGACACAGATATTCCCACGGAAACAACTTCGCCATGAATAATTGCCTTCTTATAAAGAAGGCATCCAGAACTGGTCTTTCCTTCAGGGCCACCTTCCCATCTAATATCTCCACCATCAGAAACTGCTTTCGATTGTTTCGAAACTGAGCGCGGCTTTTGGGTTTCTTCCAATAGTACTGTCTCCTCTTCAGCTTCCTCGTCTTCATTCTCTTCCTGTTCCTGTTCTTGTTCCTCTGCTTCATCATCATCCTTTGATTCACTGGCAGTTCCCTCTTTCGAATCCTCTGGCAAGTGGTTTGAGTAATACTCTCCCCATATTCTATTTATCAGCTTGGTTGTTGTAGCTTGCATAGCTTTCCTTTTGGATACAACAGGATCCGCTGCTGCCCTAGGATTCAAATTTGGCTCACTCCTTGGCAACACTTTCTTCTTCTTCATTAACCATTTAGTATGGTGACGTGCTTCCATTTTGTTCATAAGGCCGGTCACAAAAGGACACTTCCTGATCTTGTCGTCTGGAAATTCAGCAAATAGTTGCAGAATGATCTGTCCATGGACAACAACATACCTCTCTACAGCCAACGGATCAGAAGAAATGTATGACTGATGCTCTTGAGCATACTCAGATACTTTCTTTATGACATCTGCAAAGGAAAGTCGTGATACACGGCTCTGCTCCTTCAATAATCCGATAATGCTTATACCAAGCCGTGCAGTTTTCAATACTGTGTCATACCAAGGACTGTACTGCTTTGATGGTTTCCCAAGTCTATACCTGAAAGAAATCAAGCACAGATGAATCTGGCCTTCATTTTTCAAAGAAAAATCAACATTTCAAACCTAAATATTCTAAACACGCAGAAAAAAATTACAAATAGCATTTCTATTATAGAGAAGAGGTACTTACCAGGCCATATCTGTTCGGATGGATATGAAAACCATAGACGATCCAAATTCAATCATCCATTCCTTTATGGCACTCAGATAGATTGGAATTCCATCAGTAACCTGTGCTCCAGAAGCACTAGAAGATTGGCCGGCCTCAGTATCGAGATGGAACCCACTTCCATCATCTGAAGTCATTTTACCTGATCCAAAGATTGTAACATCGATCTCTGAGCAAGGTTTCATAGGAAGAAGTTCCAAGGAAATCAATCTAGAATCAGAGTTGTACAGAGCCCAATTATGCAGCATGCTTTTAGGAAGATCTTCAATGTCATACACATCATACTCATTATCAAAAACTATAAATTCATCTGTTTCTTGAAGAGAAGTTTTATAATAAGCAGGGAGAGGGTAATCGTTGGCAATCTCATCTTCATTAATTTTGATATAAAATTTGTTAGAACCAGAGGCTGATCTGGGGTTTTTCTTCTGCTTCCTAGATTTCCAATACTCTTCTTCCTGCAATAGCCGTGCTAACTTTGTATCCTCATCTTCATCAGCTCCAGAATCCATCTGATTCTTGTTTTCTTCATCTCCACTTCCCGAACCAATCTTTAAACTCCCATTGGATGGCATTGATTGTGCACGTACAAAGTTAGCTTGTTTCTTACTCTCCTTTC
>NC_021167.2:23356979-23372699 GCF_000331145.2 Cicer arietinum
AGGAATGTCAGCAAACCCCTTGTCATTTGCCTTGGTCGTCATGTCCAAACCAATGAGCTGCTTATAGATAAACTCACCCTGAGAAACAATGAACTCCTTTAGAGATGCAGTTCCCGAAAAGTACTTGCTACCACTCATTGCCCGAGCAATGCCAGCAAGTAACTCATCGAGGCTTACGTCAGAGTCACCACCAGAAGACTTTGCTAGTTTTTTGTATACTTCTATGCAAGCACGGGCCTTTTCAAAGAAATGATCGTAATACTTTTTGTAACTAGCAGCTGGTTTTTGGCAATCATAATCAGCAATATCAGTAGAAATCCATATCACTGGAGAGCCATCTTCATAGCCAGATATATCCCAGGATTCAATTCGACCAAAGCCTTCACATCTAACACCTTGTTCTTTTTTCTTGTCTGCACTTCCTTCTAGTGGCAATATAAGTCCGGTGATAAACAAATCGTTAATTTCAAGCATCTCAAGTGGCTGTGATGCACCAGTTTCATCGTGAAGGATGAAGTCTGTAATTCTTCTATTTGGGCGGCCATCATCCTGTCCAGCAGTCATACGGACAGCGAGAAATTCTTCATCTACAACCTGCTCCTTCTTTGTTTCAATAAGACAAGACTTATCAGATACGGAAATAGACTTCTCCTTCAAATTTTTACTTGCAGCACTGGCAGATCGTTTTGGCATTTTACGAGTAGGAGCAGGCTGCTCGCTACTCTCTGACGAATTTCGCTTCTTTTTATTACCGCCAGCCATAACCTCTTCCTCTTCGGTGTTTGAAACAACAGGTTCGTGTTTAGTGTTGCTGTCGTTAACACCTGTTTTGAACATATAGAGAAAGAAACAAAAAAAAGTGAATATACAAATTTGATAACAAGGTAAGTAATGTAAAGGCAACACAAGGCAATTGATCAGAGCATGAGATATCACTAAGAGATTATTAAGCATCTTAATCATTCACATTGCCGAGAACAAAAAGGGAAAAGAAGATTCACATACAATCAAACAAACAATAAAAAATACACAAGATATGGGTGCAAGGAAATTAACAGGAATAGAACTGATTAATTTATTTTTGATTTTAACTTTGAAGGCAGAACATGCATCTATACAAAAAATCTCTCCTAGGATATTTTACACGGCAAAAATAAGATTAATATAGTAGTAGCAAAAATCATTTGTGATTAATTCAAAGGATAAGAGATATGGAAAAGAAGAAAAAAAAAGCAACACAACAAGAGACAACGTTGACAATAAAAAAAAGATAGCGACCATTAAAAAATATAAATGGACGAAATCTTTACATATGCATAATAGTTAATCGAAAATCACACATATCAATATCAATTAATTTCATTAAACCTCACATTTATTGGGATGTATTGAATACTAAAACCAATGCTAACTCTATGAAAACATCAAATAGATTTCCTAAAGATTTTATTTGTTTCCAATTATGTTCTTTTGTTCTGTTTCCTTCTTACTTTGAAAAATTAAGAGCAAAAAATCCACATAGAAATAAAAAATTTAATTGCTAGCTTTGGTATTGATCACAATGCATTGCTGACATCGTGTAATTAACCCTAGAAGTATTGCATTTATGAGCAGCCATTAGTTCCAATATCTAACACTGCTGCAAAATCTGAATTGAAAAAGTTTAAAGACATCAAAAACAGCATAGTGAATCACTTATTAGTACATCGAACAAAAATAAACGATGCCAGTCAAATCATACAACAACGTAATAAATAAAACACTTCAGTTAACAATGCAAAACCCAAATTAATACAAGATTTCAAACACGTCTATTAAAATGTTTTTATTAGGAAAAAGATATCCAATTTGGAAAGTGCTATTTTTTCCTTTACCAGAATTGCTATACGTAAAATTGACCTAGAGCCACACACAGTCCAAGTCCACTACAATCAACCTGTATGTGCATGCGATAGGTCTTGTTTACGGTTGAAAATTCCCAAACATACACAATCAACTATTCTATAGATTGCTTTGGGAACAATGTATGTTTAAGGTTTTTAACATTAAACCAAATCTAACATTAGGTTTTCTTAAAGTTATTTGAGAAAAAAAAATGTTTTTCTAACAAAAAACTTAAAACAATCATGCCCTAAGCTCCAACACAAACCATTTGCAAAAAACAACAACACTAATCCCTGCTTAGAAGGAAGATCATGGTGAAGAAACAACAAAACTTTCAGTTGAAGCCTAGCAAAGTTTGAAGCTATTATGTCTTCAAAGCATAAGCTAGAACCACAGTAAAGTCCAGAGATCAAATCACTACAACAATAACAATATAAACAATAATAAAGGATCAACAAAAACTTTCAGTTGAAGCCAAGCTAAGTTCAAAGTTTTAATGGCAATTGTTTTTAAATAGCAATCGCAGTAACAATTATGGTCGTGTCGCAACCCTTGACACTGAGGAGAATTGCAGCCACAATCACAGTCAAATTATGGTTTCAACTACATGAAAAACCGTAATGTCACAGCTTAGATCGCAGTTACGGAACTCTATTCAAAACCCTAGTTATTTATAGCTTCAAAGCCCAAGCTAGTAACACAGTAAACCCCAAACATAACCACTTCTTCAAAAGCAGAGATCATGGTTGAAGAAACAACAAAAACGTTATTTCTTCAAAATCTAAGCTAGAACCACAGTGAATCCCAAAGATCCAATCCTTAACACAAAAATCACTAAAAAACATTAAATGTATCAACATATTCAAATAAAAAACATAAAATCAACAACAACCAAAGATCAAATTGCAACAACAATGACAATAACAATAACCACTTCTTAGCAAGCAGATCATGGTTGAAGAAACAACAAAGTTCAAAACCTAAGCTATAACCACATTAAAGCTCAAAGATCCAAAAAAAAAATGTATCAATTGATTCATATAAAAAAAATATCAACAATAGTTCTAAAAAAATTATCCAAAACCACACAAAAAAACTACATGCATTAAACATGTTCAATGTACCTGATGAAGAAAAACAAAGCACAAGTAGTAATGAGGCGCAAAAGCAACAAAAAAAAAGTTCAGATGAAGAAAAACCCTAGAAAAAAAATAGGTACATATATATATTACCCGGTTGAGAAGAATCTGAAGAATTCAAAAGAGAAGCTGAACCCATGAGTTGAATGTTTTTCCTTTTACGCAAAACGCAGGTGTTGAAATGGATTTGAGTAGCGTTTTGGCAGAAATGGAAAAATGGTTTGTTGTTGAAATTGAAAATGAAAAGGAAAAGGAAAATGATGAATTGGATTTGGCGGGGATGCAAATTTTGGGGAAAAGGGTTTTTTTGGCGCCCATTGATATTCACATTATTTTTTCACTATACTATGTGTACTTTTCCACCTTCCTTAAAAAAATTAGATTCTTTCTTACAAGAGTTTACTTTATATGTGCTTTATTTATTTAACAAAATTTAATGAAGACCAATCATGTAGGTGGTTCTATCGGTAATTATCATAAATTGTCAAAAATATTATTAATGATTTAAAGTTCTCTTGAACGTGCAGATAGGATAACGTGATATTATAATATAAAATTAAATAAATATATGATCAAATAATGACATAATAAATATTATAATATTTTATATTTAATATATATTTATTAAATCATGTATTTAGTACACATCTTATTATAAAATGATATAATATATATTATATTTAAATAACAAAATTATCATTGGAAATAATTATATATTAATTTTTTTAAAATTAACTTATTATATTATAAATTAACCCAAAAAAAATAAATAAGTAATAAGATAATTTTATATTTTAAATTATCCATTGACACTATTAAATAAATAATTTTATTATTTTTTAAAAATTATGAGTAGTTAAATAATTATATTTTATTTGTTAGAATGTAAATAAAGATATGATATATATATATTATATGTAAATGGAAAAAATATCCTTGTAAATAAATTATATTTATTTTAATTTTTTTAATCAATTTTCATATTTTTATGAATACTAGTTTATTAAACTATATAAAAAGACAAAACTACTATTGTGATAAAATTATAAATATTTTTTAAATTAATTATTAATATTTCATTTTTTATAATATTAATTATTTTTATATTTATATTTGATTATATCTATATTTTTATATTTATATTTTATAAAAGTAATTAAGTAAATTATTGTTTTTATCATATCTTGTTGATTTCTAACTCAGTTCATATTCATATATAAATCTCAATTAGAGATACATGAGATTATAGAGTTTTTTCTATTAATTTATCGTATCATGATAGTTCATCATACACTAGATTTAGATTGGATATAATAACTTATTTATATCGTGTTTGTTGTCATGTTCATCAAACGGACCCTAATAGTTGTGATTAGGAGTGACAATAGGTCGGGTCGAGCCGACTTTTGCTTAAATATGTCAGACTACGTAAAAAAATGAAGTTTGAGTTCGACTTATTACCTGTCAAATGGTTTGTTTTAAACTTTGTTACGGTCTTTTTAAAAGTTTGGTTTGATCTATTAACGTATTAAAGAACCTTAAGGCCTATGAAAATAATATTTTGTCTATTTGTAAACAAACTAATAGATCAATAAAAAAAAGTTAATTTTATTGAACCTGAACAACACGTAACGTCCATTTCTTTCTTCACTTTTTGCAATAAATCTGTTGTAAATATAACAATAATTATCAACAAAATAAAATAATTTAATACAAAAGTTGAATTTATTACACTGGTTTTGGGAGAGAATAATTAGTATGAAGTGAGAGTAAAAATTAGGATTCCAAATTATAATAAAGAGTATTTTTTTTCAAAGATAACAAATAGTTTAATACAAAAATAGGACTAGCCATTATTTATATATATATAAATTACATATATAAGGTCCACTTGTCATGTTTAATAGATTTTCTAGAAGGTATGAGTTTAACTTATTTAAATAAATAAATTTTTAAATAAATTAAGTCTAATATTTTTATTAAATATGTAAAATTGACTCTATTGAATGTTTCCACCCATAATTATGATTGATTGACAGTGAAAAAACTATTTACATCGTATTTAAATTAATGTTTTTTGTAAATAATAAATAAATGTAAGATAATAATTTAAGTTGATTGTTCTATTTTCCTATCATAAGTAACATACTTATTTGTATTAACATTAATTTGAAAAACTAACAACTCTGTTATTCTATAGGCAGTCTAGTTGATAAATTAAGGACATCAAATGAGTTTTTGAAAGGAACTATCGGGTTTTAATTAGACAAATTAACATAATTACTAACTTTTCGAATTATGATTCAGGTTATTTAAATTATTTGAATTAGAACAAAAATGTGATCAACTACTTCAATAATTGAATTGTTCATATCCAATTCAATCGGTTGAACAATTCAACTTGATTTGGCGTTAAAAATATTGTTTGAAGGTGATTGTCTTATTTTTCTTAATCATTTGATTCTAAGGATAAAAATACTTTAATAATTTAAATTTTGGTTAGAATGTAAGTTTATCTTTCTAAGTTAGCTGTCTCTTATTGTGTGTTGGATTTATTATCGACAATCAACGTGTGCAATCAGAATATTGATACAGATTTCCAATTAAAGAGGATTTTAATTTTTTTTTAATAGTATATTTTTTTACCCTTGAAAAATTGTTTTGATACTCTTAATTTTATATACTGAATATTATACATTTTTTATATATTTGCACATTTATGTCTAAAATAAATAGTCAGTTTACTACTATTAATAGCAGTTGCATCTTATCATGCGCCACCATCCAGTCATAATCTTGAATCTTAATAACCAGGTGTCACCACCCAGATAGAACCTTGAATTTTCATGTTAGGATTTTGTAATTTTATGGACGCAGTTCTTATATTCGAACAGGACCTCCGAAAACATTAAGACGACTTTGATTGAACCAACTTTAAAAACTGTAGCTTATATATCATCAGTGCATTTTAATTATTTCATTTGCCCCGTAAACACATTTTGAAAAATAAAAGGTATAAAATGTCATTCAAATTACTTTTTTTTTCTTCCAAATACATCTCTAATTAGTGGAGAACTCTATAAATATAAGATTTCTTATAATAAACTTAGTATTTTAATAGATGAAAAAAATATATTTAGTTTTATAGTATGCATGTCTTTATTGATTCACATTTAACAAACATTCGCAAATGATTTTGAATTAAAAAAAAAAAAAAGTTGCATGAAAATCATAGTTTACCATACATAACTTTAGTTGCACAATAGGATTATGTTGACATGCTTTGAAATACATTAAAAATAATTCTTAAGTAATTTTTAACTTTGTAAATCAACTCACAAGTTTGTAAAGCGATTTAGAGAGGTCCTGAACTCATTCTTGAAGTTCTAGAACTTGTGAATCATTTCATAGTGCTTCAAGATGAAATCATGGATTTTCAATACTCAGTGTGAATTGATTTATAGGTTCTAAAATTAAGATGCATTACAACCTGCATATTTAATTTTTTTACAGTTACAAAATGGTTATTAAAATTAAGATGCATTGTATTTTGACCACAACTCAGATTTATTTATATTGGTGTGAACATTTGTTATGATTAAGGATACTTTCATGTATTCCTTAATTTTCATGCATTCAAGATCATGATCTTTATTAAACAATTTTTTTTATTCAATTATTGTTTGTGAGTGAATCTTTGAATGAAAAATATAAGAGGTGGGAATATCTCTTGCTGGGTCGATTATTCCATATGTGGGCTATTGATGAGATATAATTTGGCGTTACATTTAGGTACTGAAAAAGATTTTTTTCCGAGTCTATTATGAGATTTACTCTAAGTGCTATCTTGCAAAGTTTAATAAGATGTCTTCATCTTGAAGATAATGTTTTAGATCGTTAATGAAGGATATTTCAAGAATTATGATTCAGAATGTTAAGAGAATAAGAGATTGGTACACATGTTGTAATAATTTTCGATAGATCTTGTAAATGTTCTATTAGTAATAAACTTTTATTCTATGAATATAGCCTGAATGTACTATACAAGCCAGAACAAATTAGGTGAACCAACAAGGGATTTATACACAAGGTAATAGGGGATCTTGCCCCCACCTGTTATTTATTTGTTTTCTATTTGCAGGATTTTTTTATAGTTGAATACATTTTTAAACATTTTATTTCCATAACAAAAAATAGATGTTGCCCCACCATATTTTTTTCTATTTTTTATTTTTTTTTTTATTTTTTTGCTCATTATATTTTTCTCTTATATCTTTATGCACTTCACTTTTCTTCCTTTTATTTAGAGAATCGCATTTTTTATATAAAAATTTTATAGATTATTTTTACCCACTTCATTATTAAAACTTATATTATAGATTATTACTTTTTTCATTTTCAAGATCAATTAAATTTACACGTTCTTTTTAATTAAAAATAGTTCGAGCATTTATTCTATATTATTTTATACAAAATACTATACTTATTTTCTCACCCCAATAAACAATATTTATGGATCTGATCACTAAACCAGTATAAAAATTATTTTGTGTTTTCTCTTACCTTGAATTATTTAATTAATGTATTTACTTTAATTATCATTTTCATTTCTTGATGACCAGTGACGCAAAAATTTATTTTCTAATTTTAGAATGATATAAGATTAACAACATTGAAAATTGTATCTTTGGACAATATGATATTTTGAATTGTTGAGTAAGAAATTTGTTTTTAATTTTTTAATTACGTTGAACATATATCATTTGTGCATTAAGTTGAGCCGTTTTAAACATTTCGAAAGTCATGTTACAACATTAAATATTATGTTCATAATAAAAAGAATGTGCAATTTTTAATAATTAAAAAAATTAAATAAAATAAATTTTAGTCCCTATAAAAAATTCTCAATTTTCTTATCTTTTAATTTTTGTTATCACTTGTATTATCTATTTTGAAAAGTTTTTTTGTAAACACATATACTTTTACTCTTTATAAAATCAAAATAAAAACCAAAAGTGAATATAAATTTTTTAACTAACTTAATATGTCATAATTTTATGAATTAAAAATATAGTTAACAAAAAAAAATTAACACTCATTTTATCATATTATTAAAAAAAATTGAGACCCTTACTAACTAAATTAAAAAATCATGTGCTATTAAACTTTAAACTTTTGCACCACTCAACAAGAGACTTTAAGATCATGTGCTCTAGTTTTCTTCGTGAATCATTTCAAGTTCATTTGATGCAATCAAAATTATTTGAGAAATACTAGTATCAAACACATTCCCATGTCGATTCACAAGCAAATATCAACAACACCAATCATCTTAGATACACCATAAGTATACATTTTCAATGCTCCAAAATCGCATGAAACATAAAACGTGAAGAACTCATTCATTGATCCAACACGTGATATAACACTTACACCACTATCATTATCTACATGCTTTCATTTGCTATAAGATTAACTGACTCATGGTAATGGAGAATAACAAGCTCGTCATAGTTGCAGCACTAATATAATCATCACCGATATCATTATTACGACCCTTTCGTTTTTGCTTACCCTTTTGCTTTTGTTATCTTTTTCGTATAAAATAATTCTTTTATATTTGCCCTAATTCGTGACAATAATAAAGTTTATAAACTTTATTATGTTTTTTTTTTCACGCTAAAGCGTTTTAAAACTTTAGTTTTTAAAAAGTTACAATGTCAAAATAAGGGAGGCCAAATAGAATCATAATATGTCTAAGCATGTCACTTGCTTACCCATAATATGGAATAACTTTGGCGGGAAATCAACACATAAATGCAACAACAAATAACATGTAGCATAATTCAAGTTCCCCAGACTTGCAAGAACCTATGAGAATCATCAATAAATATATGACAACAAAGAATATCAATATTTTAATATGAAAATTCCTCAAAGTAAGGATAAAAATCATGAACCGTTCAGACCAAACAAATAGGTCAATTATAACCAAATAAAGATACAAAAAAGTTTCAATATGGTGCACAAATCGCGCCAACAACCAATCAAAACAACAAAACACAAATGCTTACAAATGAAGACAATAAAATAAAAAATACTCAAATCTGTTGCTTTTTTGCGAGAATGATTTCTCTCGCTCCATACCTCGTTTTGTTGATCCAATAGTTGGAAACAAAGAATCACGTGTCCTGAACCTACTCGGAAAGCTTGAGGCTGATCCAACAGGTAAGTAATTCTCAATTGTGCTTTTATGGTGACTGGTTGGTGAAAAACATGACTAATTTTTCTCTCCCTTTCAAAATATTTTATTCTTCAAACTCTAATATGACTACCCTCTACTTAAATAAGTAAAACACACATAACAAATTAACATATTTGAGTCTTTCTCCACTTAATAAAGGAGTCTAAAAACCAACAAACTTATCTTCGATACTATGACCTGGTGTGACAACTTTTGTGCAGATTAACCAACAATTTTTTTTTAATCTCATACCCCTATAATTATGCTCCTACCCCAACAAATCTTCAAAAATTCCATATTTGCCCCTAAATTTAAAAATAAAAATCTGAAAAGTTCTTTCAGTTATATAAGATTCTAAATGTGTTCACTAAACTTAAATTTAAGTATTCTAGAATATAAATGTGTTTAGAAAAACTCAATTTAAAGTTTTTCGTAACATAAATATGTTTCGAAAAATTCAATATAAATTTTTCGGAACACGAATGTATTCCGAACAACGAAAAGTTTTAGTTTTTCGAAATACAAAAGTATTTCGAAAAATTTAAATTTAAATTTTCCGGTACAAACTTATTTGTGTGTATGGAAAAAAAATATTGTGTTTTGTTGAGCTTTCTTCGAGTTTTTCAGTAGTTGCATTGTATTTATTTATTTTCTAATCTAGTGTTATTTTTTATATAAAAATGGTAAAATTGGTGTTTTGAGTAAAATGTGAGAGTAGAAGTATAACTAAAGGAAATGAGATAAAGTTTTCTTAATCAACAATGGACGATTCTTTTATTTCATATTTCCCAAAAATAACCATTGGAGTTTAACAACAACAACAAAATATGTTTAAAATTAAGATTCAGATAAACTTTATAAAATACAGTGTAATTAGTTAAATTTAATTTAGGGGTGTGTTTCTTTTTTACTTATATATCAGATAAATTATTATTGTTTCTATCATGTAACCTAGTACATTAAGTCTAATAAGATTCTCAAATGACACAAATAATTTCTTTAAAAAACAATAAAACAAGCGACATGAACAAGAAATTTTATTGACCATGTACAACAACACTTATTGGTGTTGACTTATACCTATGTTTCAAAAGCATCAAGTTTACTGCATAAAAAAAAAAGATATTAACAATCCATAAGTTACAGGGTTGCTATATCAAATCAAAACTATGCAACAAATGCATCTTTTAGCAACATATTTTGCTTCAAGTGTTTCTGTGAAGAACTAATGAGAAAGAATAGCTTTTTCATTGTGATTACTTCCTTAGTGCCATTTGTGATGCTTGATATCAGGATATAGTCCCAAAACATGCTCAGGCATGAAATCATGGCGCGTTAGGATCCCAACAATTGGAGGTCTCTGCAAAGTGTAGTATAGATTGTCAGCGAATTTTGCTTCTGTAAAGTGAGTAACTCACTCAAAAGACAAGTAAAGATTTTCAATCATTGACGAGAAAATAAAAGAAGTATCTGATGTTCTATGTTAATTTTCTCATCAGGTAGAGATTTCTTACTTTTCCTTCTAAAGTGAGAAAAAAGTACAAAATTCAAATCCTTATTGAGAAAACTATGAAAGTATATTTTAATAAATCTAGTACTTGTTATGCATATGCATGTAATATCGATCAGTATTATGTATATGCATGTAATATCAATCATACCCCTTGGCTCTTCGGAACAACACACATGTGTCTGAGCCCATGTTGGCGGAAAATAATAGCAGCTTTGGCAAGTGACATCGTCTCAACGACAGTGTGAGGCGATGTATTAGCTATCGGATGGAGATCAACATACATATCCAAATCTTCATCTTGGATATCTAAATCCTCAAGTTTGACTCCTTTTCCAGATCCCGCCTTTCCAAAATCCAACGAAGAAACTTTTTCCAAGATACTCGGATTCGCGAAAGTCCTCTCTCGAGTAAAGTTCTTCGCCTTAAGTAAAACTAGTAAATAAGACCTCAGTACAAGTCCACACAACTCCGGTGTTTCCGAGAAAGGAGGTTCATCAATGACAGGAAACCCGTTGTGCCTTGTAGTATTCAAAACATGTAAAATATTTCCGACCTTTTCGATTCCAGAAAAGGTCATTAATGGACCTGAGACAACATCGCGCGTAGCTATATTCCTCATGTAAGGTTCGGCGTAGGCTTCCAAATAAGGAAGACCTTTGATCTTCAATATTTGATCATAAACACCTTTGTTGAAACAATCAGCCACCGATTTTGAGATTAATAAGACCAACATCACAAGTGGAAGTAACAAGAGATCATTAGTGAGCTCAAGTAATATAACACAAAGTGATACTGTCATTCTCATTGTGCCACCGAGGAAGGAGGCGGCTCCTAGGAGAGAAAAGAGTCCTCTGTCGAGTTTGGTGATCGGTTCAAAGAGTCTTCCGAGAACACGGCCGTATGCAGCCCCGGCAAGTATCACAGGGATGAAAAGTCCGGATGGAACAGCAATACCATAAGTGATTATACCAAGAAAGTAAACAGCAGCAAAGAATATAAACAAACTTGAAATATGAAACTCTTTGTTTATCTTCGGACTGAATAGATTGCGAATAGCATCGTCGTTGGTGTTTAGAAAGAGCGAAGCGAGATCGTTGTAGTAGCCCGGCGGACATTGAAAGATTTTGTATTCTCCTGACTCATCAACAGAAGGACAGGTCACCGTCGGATCGGTAGGACATGGAATACAGTTTGCAATCCATGGTAAGAAATAATAACAGCATGATGTCAAAAGAGAGATTGCAACAACAAGATAAATTTTGAAAGCTGGTCCTTTTCTGCCACAAGAACAAAAAGAAACAACCATTAGCTATGTTACTAACACACTAGAGACCAACATAGATCGGCAAAAGCGCTTGTGACACTATTTGAAATAGCTTATGAAAACAACTTATGACATATCCATATGTTATTTTCAGCTTATTTCCATAACCTCTCCAAGACAAATTATAGCTTATATGAAACAGTTTGATTATAGAAATAGCTTACACGTAAGCCCTTATATGATAAGCAATTATACTATAAGTGCTTTATTAAGATGTTTATCCAAACTGGACCTAAATAAGACTACAACTAATGGTGATCAGAAAGAAGCATGTAAATTGGCCAATAACCAATGTTTTAAAACCAAATGACAAACAAATAATTAATTCAGTCCGGTTTTCAAATTACGGCCAAAAATAACTATTCAAAATAAATGCGAGGACATACTCGTTGATGATGCTATACGTACGCACGACCTTATCGACGAGGCAGTTATATATGCTTCCAAGAATACCAGCAACAGTTCCCAAGACTATTACTGCAACTATGTCACCACCACTATATGTTACCTGTGCTGAACTAACATCATACAATATCAAACCACCTTCTCCAAATAGTCCACATTTTCCTGTTGAACAAAACTGAATTCCAGCTTTTAGAACAATAGCAACTACTGCTGTTGTAAAAAATGTCCTCCAAAGTAGAGCGCTCCTCCACCTAGATATTCGTGCCGCGTAAAAAAGGAAAAAAATGATTAGTTTTCTGAAATGGTCACAATCTTACAGATACATGTGCAAAACAACAAAACTCAGCTTCTTCATGCTATTTAGAACAAACAATATATTATATATCTTGTCATGCAGGTAAAATCATAGACTAAAACCAGAAATACTCAATCAATTTATCATAAATAATTATCATAAGTTCCTAAATATAATTAAACTATTTATGAATTTTCCGACCGTTTTATCAATCAAGTTTTTCTTAAGCAAAATTGGCATGCAAAGACTAAGTTGACACCCCAACAGCTAACAATCATTTGCAGCACACCAAAGATATATATATTAATATGATAGCCCGTTAGCTAACTACTTTTCAAATTCAATTCTACAAACTATAATATTAGTTTTCATGTTATTCAATTTTAACATCTTAGAATGTTAATCTCTTTGCACATTGATGGTTATACATTTCCACATTATCTATCACTACTCATGTCATTGTTGTTATTATTTTTCTTTTTCCTTCCACTCATTCACTATCAAAGCAAACTAAAAGATGGGTAGGAAAATATTTTTTTACTGGAATTACGAATTTATAATTTAAAAGACGAGTTTAATTTTTATACATTGTCAGTCTAAAAGAGTTTTGAACATGCATCCAATGATGTGTTGCCAATGACACATCAATTAATCAATTAAAAAACACATGACTTGTCGTACTCGTTAAATGATGCGGCAATATAGCATTGGATGCAGATATAAAAAGTATATATAAATTAAATTCTTAAAAGATACCACAAAGTTGAGAGAGAGATTAAATTTTAGCATAAATAGATACCAAGAAGCTGCTTCTTCAAGGGCAAAGAGGATACCACCTACTGGAGATCGAAAGGCGGCAGCAACACCGGCAGCTGCACCACAAGTAATCATGTCTCGCCGGTCTCGGTCATTTTTGAAATACCTAAGCCAACTGCTAGTCAAACCATACTTTCGAGATCCTCCCTGCCCCAAAATAGAAGCTATGCATGCACCTGTATGAACCATAGGTCCTTCTTTTCCTACCACTAATCCAGCAGACACTCCAAGGATGGAACCAACAATCTAACATGATTAAAATCATAGGTTTTACTATATGGAAATTAAAATATGCCTCATAAAGTAAAAGATTCCAATAATAAAAGTTAAGCATTGTAAAGATAAAAATGTTGCAGTGTATGAGTGAAAATACAAGTCAAGATAAGACCAGGAATGAATTTATCAAAGAGAAAGTTTAACGAAGATGTACTATCAGTATAAAATAGTTTTACACTAACATCCGTTTGAGAACCCATTAATTGCCATGTGAGCCTATATTGTAACCTCATCTTAAAAATAACTGCTAAATACTCGATTCTTATTGAACGTCAATGTAAAACTAGTTTACGCGGACAGGGCATGTCTTCTTTTCGCTATATACAATGGCATATGTGCAATAACTAATAAAATACTTTAACTTTTTCATGGAAATCAAGATTTATTGATCAATCCCTTTCAGAAAATCATTAGTCTGAAACAGAACAATGATATTTTACTAATTGTCAAATGTTCAAGGAGTTATGCATCTTTTATATGCATGAAGTCTAAAGAATGAAAGGAGGTATATTAACCTTTACAAAAAGGGTGGTTGGAGCTAGTATAGAGTGAGCATCGATGCCATTGAGATACGCTTTAACCTCCGGAATGCCAGAGCCAGCTGCTGCTGGAGCAATGTAAGCACACAGTGCTCCGGCCGCCGCTGCTAAAACCATATTGAGACCAGCATATACTAGAAAAGCTTCAAAATATCTGCACTACAACTACTATTCTATGAGAATATATGAACAATAATTGGAACATTGCCGTGCCCGTTTGAATTGAAGAGAGATTTGAACATAAAATGTCTACTTTTATAAGATATATTATGGTGTCGTTTGATTCATGTAGATAATCCTGCCTAGTGATAAAAGACTTTAGTTGTTGATATTATTGTTTAATTATAGAATATATTTTCATTATATAGACATGCATCAATAATTACTTGCCTAAAAAAGATCTTAATCTAAGGATATGATAGAAGATATTGTTGAAGTTATGAATTTTAGAAAATAGGAGGAGAGAAATAACAAAAACTTTGGATATTATTGTTAATAACTTGATAGCAGCTTAATATAAAAGACTATACAATAATCCCTATTTATAGCAATACAAGACTCCTAATTCTAAATAAATACGGAATTCATGAGAAAAAAAAAATTTAAGTAATATGAAAATTAATTAGAAGAAATATCTAAGATACTCTAATATAATCTAGAGATATTATAAGATATTTTTTCATATTCTAACTGATATATTTGTCTTACGAATCTATCCGAATAAAAACCATTACAACAATATCATAAGTATTTTTATCATATCATCAAAAGTACACATCTATCAAAAGATAAAGTACTAAACAAATATTAAGAGTGTTTTATCCAAACCGATCCAAATCAAAAATGCAAACTGATCCAAAGAAAACCAAAAACCAAGTAAAACCGAATGTCATTCAATGTTTTTGGATCTCCTTTTATAAAAACCGCTCAGATCAAATCAGATTTCCAATGGCTTAAATATTTGGATCAGATGGTTTTTTGCCTCAAAACCGTTCTTAACCACACCACAAACACCTAATTTTAAAGCATTTTAGCTCACCTTTGTTTAGACATGAGATTGGTTGTAAGAAGCAGCTTGAAACCAGCTATGTTCTCAACAGCAATATTATTGAAGAGACCAACCAATCCAGTTCCTAATCCAATAAGAAGAGCAAATCCCCATTTAAGTACTATATATTGGAATATCTGAACTTTCTTCCTGGACCTCCAGTCCTGGTTAAATATTTCATTATCAAAAATCCTGAAAATTAGAGAATAAGTATACTTGCATCATCATTCACTCTTT
>NC_021167.2:23373042-23388160 GCF_000331145.2 Cicer arietinum
ACTCTTTCCATCATTAATCGATACGCCAATGCATTAAAAACATTACCAAAGTTCTTGCTGTTTATAATTTTTATTGTCTGATACATAATTATAAGACTTCAAAAGCTTGGTTTTTGACATATCACAATGAATTTTGCTTTTTAAAGAAAACAAGGCATGATGATGTCTATGTGTTCGTTTCTGCGTGAACATATATTGATTTTAAATGAATTGATTCTGCTTAAAAGCAAGTTGAATGTAAAGTGATTTATGTTTACATACATTCATGTAAAAGCTGGTAGAAAAAAAAATTTCATGCTAAAAATCAATTGTAATGGCAAAAGCTCCAAACTTCAACTTCAAGTTGGAATCAATTATGGAGGCAAAATCAGTTCTATCTGAGAACATTTAAACATGTCTAAGCCTAATTCAGTAACGCGGTACAACAGCTATTCTCGCGTCCCTAGGAAAATCAACTGTGACTTTTACGAAGCAAGAAATTGTAGAAGTTGGTTGACGCACTTTCTGGATGTGGTAACAAACACACGCAAAATCAATTCTACTTGAGAACATTCAGTATGCATTTGTTTTGGTGGTGCCTAAAACGTGCAAACACATTCACTTTGAAGCTACAGTTTGTAGCTTGTGTATTTTCACAGTGAAATGCTCTTGTAAGTACGGTGGCAGTGAGTCAAACACCAAAACACACACACACAAACACGTCAAAATCAAATTTCACCTCCATAATCAATTTTAGCTCCAAAAGTGGAACCAAACATATTGTAATCTTGTAAAGAGACAATTTCTTGCAACAATATAATTGAATTTTTCAAGAACCAAATTTGCAATAGAAGATTATTATTGTCCAAAAGGAATTGAATGTTTCTTACTCATAGTCAAGGCTTTCAATAGGGCAAAGGTTGGAACCAACTATGGCAATTTGAGAAGTAGTGTTAATCCTCTTCGCAAGAAGTGGCTCTTCATATGTCATATTCCTTTCAGAAAACTCTGACCAATACCTTCCAATTTCCTCATCGTTCCCATCAAATCGACCGTTGTTTTCTATATCATGCACATCATCACCATGGTTTCCATTTTCTTCTTTCTCCATCTTCTCAAAAACTTCACCTGATGATGTCATATGAACCTAATTTACAACACATGAATCAATCAAAAACGGCAAGTAGAACCATATCCTAAGCAGCATTGTCGATCAGAAATCACGGAAAATAGTAGTTTGTTCAAATTATACTGCACAACAATGCTTTAGCGCCTCTATAGCCGTTATCTGATAACATCTTTTACTAATAGCATGTTGCAGAACAATGTCAATTTATTTAAATTTCCCTATGATATAGCATATGATCCAAGTCCCATGTCACTTAACATTCACCACAAAAAATGAAGACTTTTTTCCCATCAACTTTCTTTATACAGAATCCACGAAGCACTAATACAAACACTAACACATAGACACCAATAATAAATTGAAAAAATAGAAGTGATTATATGCAAGTACGTAACCATGTGTCAGTGTTAGACACGTCCTCAATATAAAGTGTCGGTGCAACATAGACATAATTAGTTGCCAAATCATGTAAGTCGCCACATTTTCAAACATTATACATATGAGAAAACTAGTTTTGACATGAAGTTATCAAGGAGAATACTTCAAGCCATTGCTATTGTAGAAATTGTTGAGTACTACATAAGGATTATGAGATGAATTACTGCTAAACCATAACATAAGAAAATATGAACTCACTAATAGGACTAAAAAACATCACATCAAACCATGACAATTAATCAGAAGGTTTTAAATTACGGTCTGCAACCGTGACATCAAGATTTTTCATTAATATATATAAAACCACATCATACTGCAATTGCAATTGCGACCGCATCAATTATAGTAAAAACCTTGGATTATCATTAAATCAATGAAGTACATAAGAAAACAACAACATTGAAAACTGCAAGACACAAGATGGGGAACATCCATGATCAACCAAATGGTATCAGATCAAACACCATTTGTGAATCAAATCCAAACTCAAACTATAATATACATCTCTAAAAAAAAGTTTAATTTTTCATAAAATAAATCATAAAAGACAAAATTCCTAAACACAGATTAATTACTACATACACCCCACTTCAGTCCAACAAATCCTTTATATACCAAATCACAAAAAAATGAAAAATTAAACTAAAATAAAATAAATATATCAATTTAACTAAGAAAGATATACATACACTCATTAAAAATTGAATCTTTTGAAGTTGAACTCAAAAATCTTCAAAGCTTAACTTTGCAGCAACCAATAATAATGCTTCTTCTGCAATGTTCCAATTCACAACAAGATCATAGAAGATTAAAGTTATTTATTCAATCATCACTTTACAAAGTCAAAGAACTCTTTATGTGTTTGATGGAAACATGTGAGATACAACACTTTCAAACAGTTCTGATTACAACGACCATAAAGACAACGTTTCTCCCTCTCTGTCTGTCTCACATGGAACAGCTACCACAATATTTGTCTAATTTAAAGGAAAATAAATAATATCAAAATTATATCTTTTTTTCAATAGAGAAATTAAATCATTTGATTTTTGGCAACACATAGAAAAATGATTGTACTATTGAATACTTGAAGATAGATTTGAATTCCAATTTCAGGTTGTTCTTATCCTATAAAAAAAGGTATATTAATATGTTTCTAAGTTAAAAATAGCATTATTCCTAATAATTAAGTATGAGAGACCACAAAAGGAATGCCAAAAGAGAAATAGAACTTGCACTTTTACTCTAAATTAGTTTTATGCTGATCGTTAATTAAAATTAGTCAAAATACATAATATATTCCTTTTAAATTATATGAAAATATCATAATTACTTTTTAAATTTTTATTTATCAAGTTAGTCTTTTATTATTGCTTTTAATACATGATATATTCCTTTTATTATTTTATCTCGTAATTGTAATTGTTATCATAAACTAACTATTTAATTGAGTAAATTATAAAATTTGTCATTGTCTTTAATTTATAGAATGTTTTCAAATAAGTCAATAAAATTATGAATATTTAAAAAAATTAATGACTTTGTCAAATTTTACTCATGCATTACCTTGTAAAAATATCTTTAGAGACTAAATTAATAATAAATTATTAAAATAAATGACATAATCAATAATATGTAATTAAATATAAAAATCAACTTGATAATTTAATAGAGTCAAAGATTTTTTTAAAATATTCCTAATCTAAGAGATCTATTTAAGAACACTACATAAAGTTACTAACTAATTTGATGGATTTTTCCTATTTAATTAATAACTTGTTTGTTAGTGTAACTGTTTATATAGTATAATACATGTTTATTAAACATGCCAAAAATACAAAGATACTAACTTTAAGAAATGATTTAAATTTTGTGTGCCACCTCAAGTATTACTTTTACTAATAGTGTACACATTTTAAAATTTAAATTTAATTACAGTTGGACTGAAAATGATAATAGTGTACATATTTTAAAATTTAAATTTAATTAACTAATAATTTATTATAAAAAGTTAATTTTTTTATTAATATACACAGATAATGTAAAAATATTTTATATTATCAATTAATTTCAACCGTGAAATCAATAAAAATATTTATCTTTTATTTTAATTATTTCTAAAATTGCAATATAATTGATTGGAAAAGACAAATGGTGTAAAATATTTTACTATGACAAAATATATAAATTAAACTAAAAATTTAAATAATTAATCTAATATAATTAAATAACTTAAAAAGTCGAGTATATTGTATTTTGTCTAGTTTTAAAATAAAATAGTAAAAAATAATTAAGAAAACTTAATTTGACGAGAACATAAATTAATGAATAAAAAACAATGGAGCAATAAGAATAAAGTAAATAGAGATTGGTAAGGATGTCACGTTTGACATCCATGCACTCAAGAGACAGTTGTACAAAGATAGGTTGTGTCCTGCACGAAACACTCACAAGCACTTGCTTTTGTTCATTTTTCATTTCATGTGACATATGTGATAATGTGAGGAGTGCTGAAAGGGACTTTACCTAATATCAATATTTTTCACTTTCTTTGCATTCTTGTTTGGACTTTTTTTTTTGTTGTTGACAACTTCTTGAACCAGAGTCATGCTGGGTAAAAACAAGAGTGAGTTTCTTTATAGTTCTTCATCCTTTCCAAATGCTTTTGAACCAGCACATAAGTATTGGCAAAGATGCAACCATTTTGTCCTATCATGCATTGTTAATTCAATTAACCCATCAATTGCACAAAGTATAGCTTTAAAAAATAATCCACACAATGTATGGTTGGAATTAAAAGAAATATTTTATCAATGGGATCTAATTCACATTCCAATATTAAATAAAGAAATCCACAATTTAAGACAAGGTAACGGCTCTATATCTGAATTATTTATAGCCTTGCCTGACTATTATATGGGAGGAACTGGATAATCTTATATCCCAACCTCCCTGCACATATGCTTCAATTAAGTATACTAAAGAAGACGAAGTTATAATATTTTTTATTAGTCTTAATGACCATTTTGACATAGTTAAATCCCAAATACTCATTATGGAGCCATTACCTAACATAAACAAAAAAAAAAATTCACCTGTAATGCAATAAGAAAGACAAAGATGGCAGGACTTGTAGTTGAAAATGCAGAAAGAAAGAATTTGGATAATCCTTCCGCTTTTATCAATGTTGTAGGTGACAAACAATTCAAAGGAAAGGTTAATACAAAGCTATGTACATATTGTGGGAAAATAGGACATACTGTTGACATTTGTTATAGGAAACATGGTTTTCCACCAAAGCCCAAAAGTGAAAATTTCTCCAATAATGTATGTGGTGACCAAGATGATGACAAGATTGATGATGAAGAATCTTATTAGAATGATAATGTCAAGGACCAAACATCTTTCACTCAAGATCATCTTAATAGCATTATGTCACTAATTCAACAAGTAAGCCTGGAAACAAGTCATTCAACAAATCATGTTGGTTCTTCATCACAGGTTGGCCCTTCCCCTTTAAAGGCATTAGGTAAACATTTCCAATTTCATAATGACTCCTAGATATTGGATTCATGGGCAGCTGACCATATTTGTTTTAAATTAACAATTTATCGTGATGTTTTCAGGATCAAGCCAATAACAATTAAATTGCCAAATGAAAATACTAATATTTCTAATTATGTTGGCACCATTAAATTTACTAATAAGTTAAAGATTGACAATGTTTTATATTTACCTCAGTTTTCCTTCAACTTGATCTCAATATCAAAACTATGGAAATCTTTAAAATGTTCCACTGTTTTCCTTACTAACAATTGTGGTATACATGATATGAGGAGGACAATTGAGAAGATTGGTACATCTAATATAAAAAATGGGCTATACTATTTTCAAGATTCAGAAACTAGAAGTATCAACACTCATGAAAATTATATAAATAGCATTAGGACTATTTCTTCTTCTGCCCTTTGACACTTTAGACAAGGGCATGCCTCTAATAAACGCTTTGACACTTTTAGTAGAATTTATCCTTTTATCGGTTGTAACAAACACATTTGTGATATATGTCATTTTTCTAAACAAAAAAGATTGCATTCTTGTGATAATGTTCACAATGCTTCTGTTTCTTTTGATTTAGTCAATGTTGGCATTTGGGGACCCTTTATTGTTAAGTCAACCCAAAATTTTATATATTTCCTCATTATTCTTGATTGCAGACATTTATGAGTTATTTCCATGAAACATAAGTCTGAAACTAGGCAACATATACATAATTTTGTAACTATGATTTCAACTCAATATAATGCTAATATCAAAGTTTTGCGCAATGATAATAATGTGGAATTTCTATGGCCATATTTTTATTCATCAATAGGCATAATTCTCAGACTAGTTGTGTAGAGACACCTCAACATAATGGGAGACTTGAAAAAGAACACCAACACATTCTTGGTGTAGCTCGTGGTATATTGTTTCAATCTAACTTACCTAAACAATTATGGTCTTACGTTATTGCACATGTTGTTCATTTGATAAATAGGATACCTCCACCTCTTTTGTCTAATAAATCTCCATATGAATGCTTGCACAATTTCATTTCTGATTTAAATAATCTAAAAGTCTTTGGATGTCTTTGTTATGGTTCCACTTTAGTATCTAATCATTCCAAATTTGGTCATTGGGCAAGAATATATGTCTTTCTAGGTTACAAACCATAAACAAAAGGATTTATTCTCTATGACATGTCTAATAAAGAAACTTTTAACCGCATAATGGGAATGTATTCAACTTTCAAATGGAAACTCATCAAACCATGTTTCCCCATCAGTTTTTGATTCTGATCAAACCACCATAGATGCAGATAATCACAGTCAACAACATTGATACCAAATTCACCAGGTCCAACAACACTAATACCAAATTCAGCAGCGAATGACACTAATCTAAGGAGAACCACACAAATCAATCATCCTCCATCCTACTTAAATGATTATATTTTCCAGGTAAACACATAAAGTCAAAGAACAACCCCATATCCTATATCCAACTATGTATCATATTCCAATTTGTCTAGTGCATAAAGAGAGTTCAATGTCTGTTTATCCAATGAGGCTGAACCTAATTCATATGAAGATATCATTTTACAGATCCACTGGCTGGAAGCAAGCCATAACTACATAATTAAAAGCTCTTCAATCAAACAACAATACATGGAAACTTGTTATTTTACCTCATGGAGTTAAACCTATAGGGTACAAATGGGTATACAAGATTAAGAGAAAACAAGATGGGGGTAGTTGAAAGATATAAGGAAAGATTTGTGGCAAATGGATATAACCAAAATGAAGGTTTATATTACTTTGATACCTTTAGCCCTCTTACTAAAATGACTACAATAAGGGTTTGATTAGCCTTTTGCCTCTATTAAGAACTGGAATCTACATCAACTTGACAAAAACAATGCTTTACTTGATGGTGATTTACATGAGAGTTTATACATGAAACTCCTACATGGAGTATCACCTTCTTCTCCCAATCAAGTATATAAATTGGAAAAGTCATTATATGGTCTGAAAAAGGCCAGTAGACAGTGGCATGAAAAGCTATTGTTAGTTTTGTTAACTGTTGGATATAAATAGGCCACAACAAATTACTTTTTGTTTATCAAGCACACTTCTAAGTCATTAACATCTTTGACCATATATGTTTAGTTGTGGATTATTTGATAGAATTTAAAGTAGTCAAGAAGATATTACATAAGTTCTTTGACATAAAGGACATAGGGCCACTCAAGTTCTTCTTATGACTTGAAGTTACACAAACAAATAAGTCAATTTATCTTAATAAAAGGAAATATTGTCTGGATTTATTAAATGATACATGATTGCCTGGCTGCAAACCAGCAAATACTCCAATGGGTTTTAATTCTGGCCTTCAGCAAGATGATGGCACACCTCAAACTGATATGACAAGTTACAAGAGGTTAATTGGGAGACTTCATTACCTTACAAACAGTAGACCTGATGTTACTTTTGCAGTACAACAACTAAGTCAATTCATGATTAGCCCTACAGAGACACATCAAAAGGCAACAACTAGAATATTGATATATCTAAAGAAAATTCTTAAACAAGGGATATTGTTTCCAATATCTTCATATTTACAATTAAGTGGTTTTAGTGATGAAGATTGGGGAACTTGTAAGGATACAATAAGATCAATATCAGGTTATTGTTTCTTTATTGGGGATTCACTCATAAGTTGGAAGATAAAGAAACAGGTGACAGTGACCAAATCATCATCAGGAGTAGAATATATAACCTTGACATCTAATACTTGTGAGTTATAATGGATCTTTATCTGCTGATTGACTTAAGTATTTCAAGCATCAATACTCCTGTGTTATATTGTGATAGTCAAAGTGCACTACATATTGCAGTTAATCTCGTATTCCATGAAAGAAAAAAAAACACCTTGACCTAGACTATCATGTAGTGAGGAAAAAAATCCCATTATGGTACAATGAAGCTCTTACCTGTCCCAAACCATGATCGACTTGTAGATTTTTCTACTAAGGCCTTATATCCACAAAGATTCAATCATTTTGTCTTCAAGCTTGGATTGGTCAACATGTACTCACCATCAATTTGTGAGGGCCTATTAGAAGTTAAGGGTGAGTTGATCACATCATCCTCACATAAGCTTGCATTGGTACGTCTTCCATCTAGAGGATGATGTAACCAGAGGATGATACAATCAGAGGATGATGCAACCAAAAGATGCTAAGGCAATCATCTGCTTGTTGACCATCATGCTACCTAATCACACAACTAAAGGATGCTAAGACAGTTAGTTTATCCCAATTAGTCAATAGAGTTAGTTATTTATTGTAACCATTTTATTGCTTGATTGATAACCAACTCTATCTTGTAACTGTATAGTATTTAACAATGTAAAACACATATTTTCAATAATTCAATAAAAACTATGAGGTATATTCAATAAAATAGTTTTGTTTTGTTTCCTTATATATATAATTCAATTTAATGATTAGTGTTATGAGTATATAATGGTTATCTATTTTGATTATTCAATGACTTGACTATGCGAGTGATAATATCTTGAACAACTCTGGTCTAGTGATGACTGGTAGCCTCGCTGATAATCTAGGTATGTGGGTTAAGGTTATTTTTAGTCTGAAATTACTTATTTTTCATATTTTTTCTCTACATTTATAAAAATAAGTGGTTTTTAGTTTTCATATATATATATATATATATATATATATATATATTTAGTTGATATTGTATGTAAGTGAAGATACTTTGTTTCCTTACATTTAGTTTATTTTAGAAAAACATGATGTAAGCCCAATTTGGGCCTAGAGAATAGTGTCACTTATGACCCATTTAGGTTTAGAAATAATTTTACCATAAATATAAATTTGTAACCTCATTGAAAAAAAGGTTTTAATGAATTAGAATTTCTCTAATGAGAATTATTATATATATATATATATATATAATACATATATAGTATTTTTTGTTTTGTTTATTCTGCTATCATCTATTTTCAACGTTGTTTTGTGAGATATTTTGATTTTTCATCTTGTTACGTTGTTTATTTGATTCAGATTGATAGGTCAATTTCGACTTAGTGCACATACAATCATGACGTTATCAGTGTTGTAGCTTCGGTGACATGAGTATTTTAGACACTTTAATTTGACCATATTCGTAAGTTTTGTCAAATTTATAGACACATTGACATTCTACTCTATTAACCTAGATGTTATGAGTTTATTCGTATATTCATCTTTTTATTTTATTTTAGTGATTTTGAATCGTATTGATTTTGTTTGATGTAATTTTTATTAATTTTAATAAATGAATATCAATTTTAGTAAAAAAACAAAAATATAACAGGAGTGAGAAAATTAATAGCATAAATAACATGAAAATAATTAGTTGACTCTTTTTATATGAGGTTCTAAGATCAACGATTATGATAAATAAATTTTGGTACATGGATGCTTAAAAATCACTAAAAAGAAAAACAAAACTAGATGATGTCATAATTGGTTTGATGTGCAAGATATGATAGAGACATGATAAGATAAAAACTAAATAATAATAATAGAGTTTGATAAATATAAGATAACATTATTTTATTTAGTCATATGTTTGATACACAATATTTTATTTTAGTCATATTTAAATGACAAATTTTTGATTATAAACAATTACATATTATTATTTTTATCATTATTTTTCAATATTTTTAAATATTATAAATTAACAAAAAATATTATAAAATAAATTAATTTTAAAAATCTATTAACACTAGTAAATAAACAATTTCATTTTTTTTAAAACTGCAAACAAGAAATTTATTTTATTTTATTTTTTAGATAAGCTAAATAAATATTTCATATATGTTACATGTGAATGAAAAAACTACCATTGCAAAAAGAATATAATTATTTTAAAAAATTCAATAAATTTCATATTTTTCTAGTTTTGAACAATAATTTAGTAAGTTATATAAAATAAAAAATGATCCTTGTCATAAAATGATAGATATTTTTTAAAAATTTATTATTATATTTTATTTTAAAATTTAATTTCAAATTATATTGTTTGTTAATTTATATTTTATTATATTCCAATTTTGTATATTTTAAATTATATTTTGTAAGGGTAATTGAGTAAATTATTGTTCCTATGATATCTTACTAATTTCTAACCCAACTCAAATTTAGGATGAAAATTTTAACTAGAAAGACATAATAGAATATTGTTCAGGAATAATCTATTATACACTATTAGTTCATCAAAAACTAGATTAATTAATACATGATATGATGGTTATATTATATCTTGACTCTTATCTTGTCCATCAAATTAATTCTTGGAATTCAATTAAGAGTTATTAGTCCCACATTGACTAGGAACGGATGGAGTATTGGATATATAACATGAATGACCCATAAATCTAATGCTTTAAGGTTTTGGATTGAGTTGTCGTGTCAAAGTCTCTTAAGGATTTTATACCCTAATTTTGACCATTGCAATATTTTCTTTGTTTATTTTGACTTTTTTTTTCTTACTCAAGCATTTGTACTATTTCTTACAAAAAATAACATTTTTACTATCTATTTACTATCTAAAATTATGTCTATACTATCCTCAATTTATTTTCAACTGTTAGCCTAAAATTTGAAGATGAGATGATTGTTTAATTGTTTGGTATATATGAGAGAAAATCGATATAAAATATAAACAAAAAAGAAAGAAACATAATTAAAAAATGGCTTAGAATTCTTTGATAAAGTATGCATAAAATATATTTTTATTATCTAATCAAAATAGTATGTTATAACTAATATTTTTAAATTAAATAATAAAGTTTTCTTTTTCTTTCTAAAACGGTAAACTCACCTATACTAAACATGAAGAAGATGAATTCTGTACAAAGTTGCATTTCAGCATATCAAATGTTTTTTCAGTTTCAATTATAGGATAAAAAACATGCACAACAAACTCTGGTTATCTTAATCTTAATTATAATGTTAATATTGTCTTGTCTTATATTTCAGCATAATATTTTGTCACTATAATTTACAAAATAAATGTATAAAAGATGAGTGGGAATCAACTTATTCTAAAAGTGATTATAAGTGTTATTCTATTTAATAACTATCTATGGATATTAAATTTCATCGATGTAACTTTGGTTATTTATGTATTATCTTCTTAATCATATATACCAAAATTATAGAGTTCAGATAATTGAAACTACATATAGTTAAGATTTTAAATGTCGAAAAAAAGTAAATAATTTTTTGTTTCTATAAAATTGCAAATTTTTGTTTTTAATCCATGTCAAAAAATTAATTTTTTGACTCTCTACAAAATCATCATACAAATAGGTTTAATTTATGTTTGAACGTCAAACGTATAGTTTTGAATGATTTTTTTTACAGTTATATTTACATTATTATAAAAAGTTCCTCCATAAATATCGGGTATAATTGTAGAATTATGTCTTTTCGCACGTATGTCTAATTCAACACAAAGGCATAGATTATATATGTCATCCCCGTTGAAGTTCTCTTATGTTATTTCTTGATCTCTAAATAGATATGTAAAACAAATTTGACCAATAATATATATTATCACTTTTCAGCATGACCTATCATTTCTCACATCTCCTTCTATAGAGAAATTCAATGTATCACTCATGTTATGTAGGAGGGAAGAATCATATCTCATCATTCACGTCTCTCAATATGACTCATCAACCTAATAATTACCTTTATAATTATTTTGTTATAGATAATGATTGATAGAATTAAAATCTACAACTCTTTCAAATAAGAATCATATTGACTTTAACTCATTATTTCTTATAGTGACCATGAGAGTCTCTTATCACACTAACATAGCTTTTATAGCTTTTATGTAGCATTTTCATGTGTGGTCAATTTGATATACATGTTACTCTTAATCTTTACACTTTAATTATAATTTAAAGTTGAGTATATCTTACATATTCGTGATATTGCATGTCGTTGACATTGTGTATCCTCAATATTTCTTATAGTGACCATGAGAGTCTCTTATCACACTAACATAGCTTTTATAGCTTTTATGTAGCATTTTCATGTGTGGTCAATTTGATATACATGTTACTCTTTTACACTTTAATTATAATTTAAAGTTGAGTATATCTTACATATTCATGATATTGCATGTCGTTGACATTGTGTATCCTCAATATTGGATATCATAAGATGTGGCCAGTCACCGGTTTACTTACACAATAATTTTAGTGTGTTAATATCGTTTTTATTGACAATAACACTTGATCACAAATGGTCTAACAATAGTATTTTATTATTCGATAGTTGTATCACGATCAAGTCATACTTTGTGGTCTATTGACCAAATAATCTATTATAAAGACTTTATTATGTTATATAACAAAGAACGTAATAAATATGATGTCTTAAATATTTTCTTCAATATCTTCCTCTTCTCTTCAATGTGTTAATTATATTATTGTCTTCTCTAATAATATATATTTAGCTATCTCCAATATGTTTATTTGTAGAAAAACAGTATGAAGGAGATAGTAACAAAAATATTATTCGCACTAGTGCAATTAAACCTTGTTAGATCGGTTTATATGTACTTGTTAGATCGGTTTCTTATTCGATCTAACATCAAGCGTTGTAATAAATAGTTAATTATTAAATCAGCTAAAATAATAGATCTAACAAGTCACATTCAAAAATGATTTATTAGATCGGTTAAATTTGAACCAATATAATAAGTCAAATTCA
The DNA here is from genome assembly GCF_000331145.2 of Cicer arietinum. Lineage (NCBI taxonomy): Eukaryota > Viridiplantae > Streptophyta > Magnoliopsida > Fabales > Fabaceae > Cicer > Cicer arietinum. Next base: position 23,385,936 of record NC_021167.2, read on the forward strand.
AAAATAATTTATTAGATCAGTTAAATTTGAACCAATATAACAAGTCAAATTCAAAATTAATCTATTAGATCGATTAAATTTGAACCAATATAACAAGTCAAATTCAAAATTGATTTATTACATCGGTTAAATTTGAACCAATATTACAAGTCATATTCAAAATTGTTTATTTTATCGATGAGCCAATCGATTTAAATAATTAACTTTTTAATTTTTTGTTCTTTATAACTTTCACCCCTTACATATGCATCCTCATAATTTCACATATTACATTATTAACTAGAATTTCTCATTCAACCATAAAACACAAAACTTCATACGAAGCTTTACATTTAAAAATCAATGATAATGAGTCATAATTTTTTTACAAAATCTAAATTATCAAATTTAGAGCTTCATAATATTCACTAGTTCAAAAAAAAAAACATTATCTTCTATTAACAGTCTAAAGATACTAAAATGATACAAGTGCTTCAAGCATTTTCTATTAGTTCAAGAATCAAGTTTGCACAACGTTGTCAGACATTCATCATTTCTTCATCTTCGAATGGTTTTGATTCTCCAAATATCTGAATTATAAACATTGAAATAACAAAGTTATCTAAATCATGTGACCATAAAAATCATAAGTAGTTAATTAATACTAACTTTGAAAAAATCTATCACATACCCGCATCCATGAATCAACAAGACCACTAGATACAATGTTCAGCATATGTATCATAATGTAGTAACCACACTCATAACCTTTAGGTTGTCTTTGACACTAAAATTGAATATTATATGTAAATTATAATGAGTAAATATTATATAGATAAAAGCATATAAATTATAATTGAAATTCTATATATATAATCTAAACAACTTACAATGGGAATGCTCCATGTGGGCTTGTTCTTTCTTAATCTTCGCGACTTATTATATTCACCCAAAGCTCTACAAAAATAAAATATTCATTAAAGTGTAACAAATAAAATCACATAGAGATGAATTAGCATATAAATAAATAAAATAACATGTTTTAATGAATGCAATTGGAACAGTTTTATTACTTTGTTCATTATAGAGAGGAAAAACATTGAAACTTGAAATTATGAAACATCATTCTCTCTTTTCTTTGGTGGCCAAAGATACAACTCATAGATAAGAAGGTACTAGTAGTACTTCCAAAACAAAACGTTTAAATTATATAATGAACTAAGATAGTCACCACTCACAGGCATATTTTATATATTTATCTACAACCTTCTATAGCATGGTCCATAACAAGATGAAATATATCGTCTTTATATAAACATAAATGTGTTACTTATATATAAGGAAAAACTACTTATATATTTCCACTAACTAATTATTTCCCTTTCCCTCTTTATGCCTCCCACTTCTTAAGATTCAGGGGCTCTTACATCAACAATGAGAAAAAGGAATGGTTTACCAAATCATGCCATGCAATAAATGGTTAAGAGAAGAATAATGAGATAGAAATGCCATGCATAGTCATTTCTAAAAAGATCTAAATGTGCATTTGAAATACATATACCGGAAATACAATAAACACTTACAAATCGACGATGTGTGTGATATTTTTATTTGGTTTCCATCCCAACGAACATAGGAAGACTATAGTATTCTTCTTAGGACAAATAACGAGCAATTGCCAATGACAACTACATTGTGCAAAAAGGTAAAAATGTTAAGTACATTTATGTTATAAACTTGTAATGGATAAATTATAATAAAATTTTACTTACTTGTTGAGATAAGGTAATAGATAACACTCTTTTTGATCCTGCTGCAACTTATTTTGTATGTATTTTTGAGCCCCAATAGAATCATATTCACTCTGAATGAAACACGGACCAATGAATCCATACACGCCACTCTTGCCCAAGTCAATACAAAGGCGATGCATATATCTAAGATATTAAAATAAATAAATTAAAATAAGTATTTGTTATAAATGAAATTAATTTTTTTACTAATTTTACAAATTAAATGTACTTACGTCAACCATATTTGTATAATAATGATGCACAACTCTCGATTACCCATACACAACTCCACTATATCGCTTTGTCCAAGAACAAACACTTCACTTGTCTCATGTTCCAATTTTAGCTCTATAGACAATGATATACTCATCGACTTTTAACAACAATTGTTGAATACTAACTAGTTGAGATTCAAATTTTTTGAGTGGAACGTCAACTTTCATAAATATGTCA